>NC_143552.1:133065000-133365000 GCF_054136105.1 Typopeltis vanoorti
AAGAGTTTAAGTCAAGAAGCAAACCATCATTTAGGTATAAGACAAAGTTGTTAGAACAGCAGTCAACAAGGAACTCGGCAAACATTGAGAAGAAAACTGTAAAATGTGATTGCAGACATAAAATTGTCATCATATGTTGCTCTCCTCTGAAAAAAAATAAAGTGAGTTCCCTCTATGCTCTGCGCGTGTGCGCGCACATCGGTCAAAAAGGGGAGTGCACACGTTTATTAACTTCTTGCACCAAAATTTTTGCTTTCACAATTTCTTATTTACGATGAATATCTTTTACGCGTACTCTAGAAACGAACTATATGATATTGTCACTTATTTTATTTAGTAATTTCTCCAATGTATCCACTCCAATATTAATCTAACCCATTTCAACTTAATACATTCTAATTAGTTAAATTCTAATATAAATTTATTAGGTTTATATTTCGTCTAACCTCCTCTACAGACTCACTACTAAGAATGTGATTGATATTTTCCATTTTTCTGCTTATTTTCATAATTTGTTTGTCTTTTTGTTGATGGTTTTCATACCAAATTGGTCAGAGTATATAACACTCAGCAGGCATTTCATACTTTAGTTTCGTATTAGTTCATAAATTTAGTTTTCTTCTTTTTTTAAAAAAACAACAACTTAGTGTGATAAGTACTCCTCTCTGATAATAAGAGTTTCGATTTTGTTTTCCAGCCGTGTGAATTATTTGAACTATATTTGAAAACAATTACTCTAGACACTCGGAATACAGTTCCTCCAATTCCAAACTTTCTTCTATGTATTTACTAAAATAAAGAGCCAAAAGGCTTCAGTTCGCGATGCAAAATTATATAAATCAAGTGGATATTAAGTCTAGCATTATTTCAAAGCCGAATGCAGAAACTATGAAAGCTTCGTAAAGTAAGTTGATCAGATAGCTTACCGGAATACACTTCCCGGCATTCACGAGTTGCCTTAGTGTGGACTACTTAGAAGACATAGGCGCCGCCCAAGCATCTATATATTCGCCTTTTATTAGTCCATTTTGATAAGATTTCACTGGCCTGACAGCTGTTTGTGATGTTCACGTGCTAAGCAGAAATCGGCAGGCACTTCCTATTATTATTAGTTTTGCCCTTTTTCTAAACATTTCTAAATATCTGATAATCATTTCCTACTCTGCTGTTTATGTCACCAATAGTTAGTCCTATTCCCTTTTTGTTCATACCCGCTGTCGTCTACTAAAAATTAATTTACTTATTCCTCACTGGAACCTTCACTAGGAACATAAGTACAAATGTTTCATTGTCTATCTCTGGAATCATATGGAAATTATGCCCGATACTCAAAAGTGAATAAAAGTTCCAGACAGTTAATTCGTGAATTGACATTTATTAGTAAAGAAACAATTAATGTAATTATTCATAGATTTGAGATAAACTCAAAGCAATAATCGTTTAAAAATTGAAAAGAAAAGATAGATAAGACAGATACTAAATATAAACACAAGAGTCGTCATTAAAAAAAAAATAAAAAAATGTAAGGACCAAGTAATGAATACTAGAAGCGCAACAGAACATTACTTTTCTGAAATCAATCGCAGAATTATTCATATGATGTAATAAATGTGGAAATCAACGAAATGTTCACCTAAAGAAACCTTCTTTACTAATGTCGTCGAATCCTATAAATATAATATTTTATACAGAAAAGATAATGGAGTTATTGGAAGGAGAATCATATTGAGATGTTTATGCTCCTAACATAATAACGAGAAAAATAAGATTCGTACGGAGTTTACGCATATAATAGGGTTCCGTTCATTAAAGGGAAGGATACGAGAGGGGGGGGGGTTGGATTTATATAAATAATAGCGGATGTCCTTGGCAAGAGGATGAAGGATAAAGAAATCTCGTATTTTGGAAGCAAAAACAGAATGTAAACACAGAAAATGGTTCTGATTACATTTCAAAATAGGAATCAGAATATTAATATTATAAAAAATAGTCATAACTGACTTTTAATTTGTGAAATTTTTATTCTATGAATAAACGGATTTTATAAGAATTCATAAAACCGATGGCAGAAAAAAAAAGATTAACAAAGAAGTTTAATAAATGATTCTGTTAAAAGGAAAAAAAAAAGAAGACGCGCTAAAGATAATCAATAAAATTAGGGGGAAAATAATGAAAAAAGTTCATCCCTGATAGATGAAAACGCAAATACAGTTATTTTTAAAACAGCAGATAATAATTCATTAGTCACTTGATAATAGGAAAACATGCCCATCTTAATTTTGTCTGACAATAACACTCATAATAGGTGACTAACCACTAATAAAATTATAGGTGCCATTCTAGATCAATATAAACAAGAATTTATAACTCAAAGAGGAATACTGATAGATGATAGGCACGATTTTTGAAAGCCAAAAGTACATTATAGTAGTAGCTCCTAATAAGATGCTGATTACTAGAACCAGAGCACTTCAGTGGCAAATTTTATAAAAACGTTTCTGAATTTATTCTATAGAACAATGTTGTGCAATATCTTTTCTTAACGGCTTGTACAAAAATGGCAAATATCCAGTTTGTTGTATCGTTTCAAACTGATAAACAATTACCAATTATTCTGATGAAGATTGATTACAAAAGTTACTTTTCAACATCAGAATGACAAGAGAAATTACTTTTGTGCAATTTAATAAAGATTCGCTTATATAACTGTATTTGCGTTTTCGTTATATTATTCCAACTTAGGAAAGGTTGTAAGCCTATTCATACATCAGTACAGCGAGCTAAGGATTAGACACTCCGAAACCTGTGGTGACCAACCCTGAAGCTTTTTTTTGAGCGATTCAGGCCTCCGATAAATAGAATAGTGGTCTCTCATTGAATGAAAAAGAAAATACCTGAAATGTTTGTTCAGTCTTAAATGATAAGAGACATCTAAAACCTTGTTCATCGCAAAAGTAGATTATAAAATAGATTTATTTTGCAATTTTTTAAAATTTAGTTTCAAATAAGAGAGAAATTTTAATTATGGTCTTTCTTGTCTATAGCATGCGCTGTTTCTCTGTAATGTTCTTCCGTCCAGATTCAAACATTTCATGACGTAATCCCTCCATACGATTAGTTAGACTTCTCTACATCTTCAATCCTTTTAACCTCCATTACTCCAGTCTTTTTAGATCATTCTAAAGAGAACTACAGATCATCTAGACAATTCCCTGTTCTATCTAATTGTAAATCTCCAGCAAAGATAGAAATTTTTCTATTAATACACGGACCAAGATCACGATATGCTGACTAGCAAAATTGTTACAGCCTGAACCCTGTGGATCCTACTCATAATCGCCTGATTCCTGGAAGTTCTCCTTAAACATTGCTCCATGTAGTCTATAAACTTTTAACTTTTTTACCATTACTTTTCAGTTGATTACTATTTAGTGAAATAATCATCAATGCCTAATTGACGCATCTTTATCAGCAGGTTTATATGTGGAAAAATCATCAAAGTTTTTTTCCGAAATCTAAATCATTATCATTTCTATTAGTCTGTCAATAACTACAGACCAACTGGTGTATACTGTAGTTATCTCTCTCCTTCCTTATGCAATGAATTCGCTCATGAATTGTATTAACTTTCAGGAGTCTCCTCTCCTCAATTTAATAGGGACAATACCCAATCTTAGCAACGCATTGATAATAATCCAAAGTGGTTTAATTATACCCCTCTGTATGTTTATTTATGACAAAGGTTGACATGTAGTCTACTAATATTTTAAAATGATTGCTAGTCATTTTAAAATATCACCGAATTCCTTATTCTGTATTAATCTATAGGTGCATTTCCCTTTCTAACTTATTCCATCATCATATAATCTTCAAATTCGTTCTGCTTCCAATTTTGCTCCGTCTTTGTTCATCTGTTCAAATATTCTCCTCCAATGTGCTATTTACTTTCTTTTATTATTAATTAAAATAAGACGGTAAGATAAGATTACATCTTATCTTACAGTCTTATTCCCAAAACGGTGCTTTGCATTTTATGTAATATTTTCTTTCTCCTCTTTTTTTCCCAAAAAAAACTTAATTTTTAAGATTTAAAAATTTTTTTCCCCACAAAATCCTTAATTGTTAATATCTTTCCATTAAATAATTTCAAAGATTGCACACAAGATTCAGTTCTTATAGTTCTTATAAGAACTGGGCGATGGACTGAGTCCTTGACTCTTTATCCTGTCATCTGAATGAAGTAAATCTGTGTGGATTGAGTGTTATTGAGCTAAAAAGCTCTAGTCATGGCTGGGTAACGGCAATAACCGAGCCTCAGTTAAAACTTCATTGGCTAGAGCATTGCCATTTGTTACCCTGGTGTTTAAGTAAAGGGTAAAATCTCAAAAAATCAGACGATTTCTAGGCCACTAATTCGTGGGCGAAAGACCGTCTAAATCTCCGCGTTGGTTCCACTCAGTGAAACCGACCACCGAGCAGAACCGCTCATTCCGAAGAAAATAATTCACCGACAAGAACCCCTCAGCGGGCCGTGCCGGAGAACACTTTCCCCGGAGACTCAAAGTCTCCCTTAAGGCAAAAACCTTAAGAGAGCGAATTAAAAAACTCATCACCCAGGAAAACAGCAACAGCCGAACCTCAGTTAACTTCCTTGGTTCAGAATTACAAATTGTTACCCTGATTAGTAAGTAAAGGGTAAAATCTCAAAAAATCGGACGATCTCTAGGCCACTCCATAGTGGGAAAAAGACCGTCCATATCTCAGCATTGGTTCCACTCAGTGACGGGCTCCCCGACCACTGAGCAGAACCACTCAAATTCCGAGGAAAATAATTCACCGGAAAGAACCCCTCAGCAGGCCGTGCCAGAGAACACCTTCCCCAAAGACTCAAAGCATTCCCTTAAGGCAAAAACCTTAAGAGAGCGAACTCAAACACTCATCACCCAGGATAACAGCAACAGCCAAACCTCATTGAACTTCCTAGGTTCAGAATTACAATTTGTTACCCTGATTAGTAAGTAAAGGGTAAAATCTCAAAAAATCGGACGATCTCTAGGCCACTCCATAGTGGGCGAAAGACCGTCCATATCTCAGCTTTGGTTCCACTCAGTGACGGGCTCCCCGACCACTGAGCAAAACCGCTATAATTCCAAGGAAAATAATTCACCGACAAGAACCCCTCAGCGGGCCGTGCCAGAGAACACCTTCCCTGGAGACACAAAGTGCTCCTTTAAGGCAAAAACCTTAAGGGAGCGAACTCAAAAACACATCCCCCAGGATAACAGCAACAGCCGAACCTCAGTTAACTTCCTTGGTTCAGCATTGCTAATTGTTACCCTGATTAGTAAGTAAAGGGTAAAATCTCAAAAAATCGGACGATCTCTAGGGCACTCCATAGTGGGTGAAAGACCGTCTAAATCTCAGCGCTGGTTCCACTCAGTGATGGGCTCCCCGTCCGAGCTCCCCAACTGAGCAGGACCGCTCAAATTCCGAGGAAAATAATTCACCGACAAAGCCACTCAGCAAGCCATGCCGGAGAACACCTTTCCCGGAGACTCAAAGTGCTCCCTTAAGGCAAAAACCCTAAGGGAGCGAACTCAAAAACTCACACACAGGATAACAGAACAGCCGAACCTCAGTTTACTTCCTCGGTTCAGCATTGCCATTTGGTACCCTGGAAGCCCTGGTTAGTAAGTAAATGGTAAAATCTGAAAAAATCGGACGATCTCTAGGCCACTCCATAGAGGGCAAAAGACCGTCCATATCTCAGCATTGGTTCCACTCAGTAACAAGCACCCCGAACTAGCACCCTGTCGGGCTCCCTGTATTAGCAGAACCGCTCAGCGTTGGTTCCACTCAGTGACGGCCGCCTTGTCTAACACCCCAATGGGCTCCCCGACCACTGAGCAGAACCGCTCAAATTCCGAGGAAAATAATTAACCGGCAAGAACCCCTCAGCGGGCCGTGTCGGAGAACACCATCCCCCGAGACTCAAAGTGCTCCCTTAAGGCAAAAACCTTAAGTGAGCGAACTCAAAAACTCATCGACCAGGATAACAGCAACAGCCAAACCTCAGTTAACTTCCTTGGTTCAGCATTGCCATTTGTTACACTGATTAATAAGTAAAGGAGAAAATCTCAAAAAATCGGACGATCTCTAGGCCACTCCATAGTGGGCGAAAGACCATATCTGAGCGTTGGTTCCACTCAGTGATGGGCTCCCTGTCCTAGCTCCCCGACTGAGCAGAACCACTCAAATTCCTGCTCAGTGATGGGCTCCCTATCCTAACTCCCCGACGGACTCCCCGACTGAGCAGGACCGCTCAAATTCCGAGGAAAATAATTCACCGACAAAGCCACTCAGTAGGCCGTGCCGGAGAACACCTTCCCATGAGATTCAAAGTGCTCCCTTAAGGCAAAAACCTTAAGAGAGCGAAGTGAAAAACTCATCACCCAGGATAACAGCAACAGCCAAACCTCAGTTTACTTCCTTGGTTCAGCATTGCCATTTGTTACCCTTATTAGTTAGTAAAGGGTAAAATCTCAAAATATCAGACGATCTCTAGGCCACTCCATATTGGGCAAAAGACCATCCATATCTCAGCATTGGTTCCACTCAATGATGGGCTCCCCGTCCGAGCTCCCCAACTGAGCAGGACCGCTCAAATTCCGAGGAAAATAATTCACCGACAAAGCCACTCAGCAGGCCGTGCTGGAGAACACCTACCCCGGAGACTCAAACTGCTCCCTTAGGGCAAAAACCCTAAGGGAGAGAACACAAAATCTCATCGCTCAGGATAACAGTAACAGCCGAACCTCAGTTAACTTCCTTGGTTCAGCATTGCTAATTGTTACCGTGATTATTAAGTAAAGGGTGAAATCTCAAAAAAACGGACAATCTCTAGGCCAATCCATATTGGGCAAAAGACCGTGCATATCTTAGCGTTGGTTGCACTCAGTGACAGGCTCCCCGTCCTAGCTCTCCAACTGAGCAGAACCGCTTCAAATTCCCGCTCAATGACGGGCTCCCCGACTGAGAAGAACCCTCAAATTCTGAGGAAAATAATTCACCGACAAAGCCCTTCAGTGGGCCGTGATAGTGAACACCTTCCCCAGAGAATCAATGTGCTCCCTTAAGGCAAAAACCTTAAGAGAGCGAACTCAAAAACTCGTCACGCAGAATAACAGCAACTGCCGAACCTCCAGTTTACTTCCTGGTTCAGCATTGCCATTTGTTACCCTGATTAGTAAGTAAAGGGTAAAATATCAAAAAAACGGACAATGTCTAGGCCACTCCATAGTGGGCAAAAGACCGTCCATATCTCAGCGTTGGTTCCACTCAGTGAAGGCCGCCCCATTCTAGCACCACGACCACTGAGCAGAACTGCTCAAATTCCGAAGAAAATAATATACCAGCAAGAATCCGTCAGCGGGCTGTGCCGGAGAACAGCTTCCATGGAGACTCAAATGGCTCCCTAAAGGCAAAAACCTTAAGGGAGCGAACTCAAAAACTCATCACCCAGGATAACAGCAACAGCTGAACCTCAATTAACTTCCTTGATTCAGCATTACTATTTGTTACCCTGGTTAGTAAGTAAAGGGTAAAATCTCAAAAAATCGGACGATCTCTAGGCCACTCCATAGTGGGCGAAAGACCGATCATATCTCAGCATTGGTTCCACTCAGTAACGGACACCCCAAACTAGCACCCTGTCGGGCTCCCCGTTTTAGCAGAACTGCTCAGCGTTGGTTCCACTTAGTGACGGCCGCCTTGTCTAGCACCCCAATGGGCTTTCCGACCACTGAGCAGAACCGCTCAAATTCCGAGGAAAATAATTCACCTACAAAAACCCCTCAGCGGGCCGTGCCGGAGAACACCTTCCCTGGAGACTCAAATGGCTCCCTTAAGGCAAAAACCTTCAGGAAGCGAACTCAAAAACTCATCACCCAGGATAACAGCAACAGCCGAACCTCAATTAACTTACTTGGTTCAGCATTGCTAATTGTTACCCTAATTAGTAAGTAAAGGGTAAAATCTCAAAATATCGGACGATCTCTAGGCCATTCCATAGTGGGCGAAAGTCCATCCATATCTCAGCATTCGTTCCACTCAGTAACGGGCTCCCCGACCTAGCACCCCGTTGGGCTCCCCATCCTAGCAGAACCGCTCAGCGTTGGTTCCACTCAGTGCCCGCCGCCTCGTCCTAGCACCCCGACTGAGGAGAACGGCTCAATTTCCGAGGAACTTAATTCACCGACAAGAACCCCTCAGCGGGCCGTTCCGGAGAACACCTTCCCCGGAGAGTCAAAGTGCTCCCTTAAGGCAAAAACCTTAAGGGAGTGAACTCAAAAACTCATCACCCAGGATAACAGCAACAGCCGAACCTCAGTTAACTTCCTTGGCTCAGCATTGCTAATTGTTACCATGGTTAGTAAGTAAAGGGTAAAATCTCAAAAAATCGTACGATCTCTAAGCCACTCCATAGAGGGTGAAAGACCGTCCATATCTCAGCTTTAGTTCCACTCAGTAACGGGCTCCCCGACCTTGCACCCCGTCCTAGCAGAACTGCTCACGTTGGTTCCACTCAGTGACAGCTGCCCCATCCTAGCACCCCGAAGGGCTCCCTGACCCTTGAGCAGAACCGTTCAAATTCCGAGGAAAATAATTCACTGACAAGAACACCTCAGTGGGCTGTGGCGGAGAACACCTTTCCAGGAGACTCGAAGTGCTCCCTTAAGGTAAAAACCCTAAGGGATAGAACTCAAAAACTCATCACCCAGGATAACAGCAACAGCCGAACCTCAGTTAACTTCCTTGGTTCAGCATTGCTAATTATTACCCTGGTTAGTAAGTAAAGGGTAAAATCTCAAAAAATCGTACGATCTCTAGGCCACTCCATATTGGGCGAAAGACCGTCCATATCTCAGCATTGGTTCCACTCAGTAACGGGCTCCTCAAACTAGCACCGCATCGGGTTCCCCGTTCTAGCAGAAGCAGTCAGCATTGGTTCCACCCGGTGCCGGCCGCCCCGTCCTAGCACCCTGATGGGTTCCCCGACTGAGCAGAACAGCTCAAATTCCGAGGAAAATAATTCACCGACAAGAACACCTCAGCGGGCCGTGCCAGAGAACACCTTTCCAGGAGACTCGAAGTACTCCCTTAAGGTCAAAACCCTAAGGGATCGAACTCAAATACTCATCACCCAGGATAACAGCAACAGCCAAATCTCAGTTAACTTCCTTGGTTCTGAAATTGCTAATTGTTACCCTGGTTAATAAGTAAAGGGTAAAATCTCAAAAAATCGGACGATCTCTACGGCACTCCATAATGGGCGAAAGACCGTCCATATCTCAGCATTGATTCCACTCAGTAACGTGCTCCCCTACCTAGCACCCCGTCCTAGCAGAACTGCTCAGCATTGGTTCCACTCAGTGTCGGCCGCCCCATCCTAACACCCCGATGGGCTCCCCGACCACTGAGCAGAACCGCTCAAATTCCGAAGAAAATAATTCACTGAAAAGAACCCCTCAGCAGGTTGTGCCAGAGAACACCTTCCCCGGAGACTCAAAGTGCTCCCTTAAGGTAAAAACCCTAAGGGAGTGAACACAAAAACTCATCAACCAGGATAACAGCAACAGCCGAACTTCAGCTAACTTCCTTGGTTCAGCATTGCTAATTGTTACCCTGTTTAGTAAGTGAAGGGTAAAATCTCAAAAAATTGGATGATCTCTAGGCCACTCCATAATGGTGGAAAGACTGTCCATATATCAGCATTGGTTCCACTCAGTGACGGGCACCACGACCACTGAGCAGAACTGCTCAAATTCCGAGGAAAATAATTCACCGGTAAGAACCCCTCAGCGGGCCGTGCCGGAGAACACTTTCCCCTTAGACTCAAAGTGCTCCCTTAAGGCAAAAACCTTAAGAGAGCGAACTCAAAAACTCATCACCCAGGATAACAGCAACAGCCGAACCTCAATTAACTTCCTTGGTTCAGCATTGCTAATTGTTTCCCTAATTAGTAAGTAAAGGTTATAATCTCAAAAAATCGGACGATCTCTAAGCCACTCCATAGTGGGCAAAAGACCGTCCATATCTCAGCTTTGGTTCCATTCAGTGACAGGCTCCCAGACCACTGAGCAGAACCGCTCAAATTCCGAGGAAAATAATTCACCCGTAAGAACCCCTCATCTTGCCGTGCCTGAGAACACCTTCCCCGAGACTCAAATTGCTCCCTTAAGGCAAAAACCCTAAGAGAGCAAACTCAAAAACTCATCACCCAGGATAACAGCAACAGAACCTCAGTTAACTTCCTTGCTTCAGCATTGTTAATTGTTACCCTGGTTAGTAAGTTAAGGGTAAAATCTCAAAAAATCGGACGAACTCTGGGCCATTCCATAGTGGGCGAAAGATCGTCCATATCTCAGGGTTGGTTCCACTCAGTAACGCACTCCCCGATCTAGCACCCCATCCTAGAAGAACCACTCAGCGTTGGTTCCACTCATTGACGGCCGCCCCGTCCTAGCACCCTGACGGGCTCTCCGACCACTGTGCAGAACCACTCAATTTCCGAGCAAAATAATTCACCGACAAGAACCCCTCAGCGGGCCGTGCCAGAGAACACCTTCCCCGGAGACTCAAATTACTCCCTTAAGGCAAAAATCCTAAGGGAGTGAACACAAAAACTCATCACCCAGGATAACAGCCACAGCCGAACTTCAGTTAACTTCCTTGGTTCAACATTGCTAATTGTTACCCTGGTTAGTAAGTAAAGGGTAAAATCTCAAAAAATCGGATGATCTCTAGGCCACTCCATAATGGTCGAAAGACCGTCCATATCTCAGCGTTGGTTCCACTCAGTGACGGGCTCCCCGACCACTGGGCAGAACTGCTCAAATTCCAAGGAAAATAATTCACCGGCAAGAACCCCTCAGCAGGCTGTGCCGGAGAACACTTTCCCCGGAGACTCAAAGTGCTCCCTTAAGGCAAAACCCTAACGGAGCGAACTCAAAAACTCATCACCCAGGATAACAGCAACAGCCGAACCTCAGTTAACTTCCTTGCTTCAGCATTGCTAATTGTTACCCTGAATAGTAAGTAAAGGGTAAAATCCAAAAAATCAGACGATCTCTAGGCCACTCCATAGTGGGCGAAAGACCGTCCATATCTCAGCATTCGTTCCACTCAGTTACGGGATCCCCGACCTAGCACCCTGCTGGGCTCCCCGTCCTAGCAGAACTGCTCAGCGTTGGTTCCACTCAGTGCCGGCCGCCTCGTCCTAGCACCCCGACTGAGGAGAACCGCTCAAATTCCGAGGAAATTAATTCACCGACAAGAACCCCTCAGCGGGCCGTGCCCGAGAACACCTTCTCCGGAGACTCAAAGTGCTCCCTTAAGGCAAAAACCTTAAGGGAGCGAACTCAAAAACTCATCACCCAGGATAACAGCAACAGCCGAACCTCAATTAACTTCCTTTGTTCAGCATTGCTAATTGTTACCCTGGTTAGTAAGTAAAGGGTAAAATCTCAAAAAATCGGACGATCTGTAGGCCACTCCATAGTGGGTGAAAGACCGTCCATATCTCAGCGTTGATTCCACTCATTAACGCACTCCCCGACCTAGCAGAACCACTCAGCGTTGGTTCCACTCAGCGCCGGCCGCCCCGTCCTAGCACCCCGACCCTTGAGCAGAACCGCTCAAATTCTGAGGAAAATAATTCACCGACAAGAACCCCTCAGGAGTCCGTATCGGAGTACACCTTCCCCGTAAACTCAAAGTGCTCCCTTAAGGGAGCGAATTCAAAAACTCATCACCCAGGATAACAGCAACAGCCGAACCTCAATTAACTTCCTTGGTTCAGCATTGCTAATTGTTACCCTGGTTAGTAAGTAAAGGGTAAAATCTCAAAAAATCTGACAATCTCTAGGCCACTCCATAGTAGGCGAAAGACCGTCCATATATCAGCATTGGTTCCACTCAGTAACGGGCTCCCCGACCTAGCACCCCTTCTTGCAGAACCGCTTAGCGTTGGTTCCACTCAGTGCCGATCGCCCCGTCCTAGCACCTCGACCCTTGAGCAGAACCGCTCAAATTCTAAAGAAATTAATTCACGGACAAGAACCCCTCAGCGGGCCGTGCCAGAGAACAACTTCCCCGGAGAAGTGCTTCCTTAAAGCAAAAACCTTAAACCATAAAATTGAAATTTCTACTTGTTAAATACATACTTAGTTTATTCTTATTTTGAAAAGGTTGGAATGTTTTATAAAGAATATTCTAATAACCTAAAGACGTATATAAATTATTTTTTATTATTTACTTAAATATATATATTCAATATTATTATAGCTTTTTTTCCAAAATTTTTAGCGTTAGAAAAGATCGCCTGGTTGATTTATAGTAACTTGCAAAAATTCCATCTCTAAGAATTTCAATTACTGCTCGCTCTATGTTAAAGGAATCACCAGACTAACACCAAAACAAGCCAAACCATTTTTTTTAGTACTCTCCATATTTCGACATAATATTTAACTGTGTAAGAATCTGTGTAAAATGGTAATTTATAAAAAAAAAAATAGTGTTTGAGAATTTTAAGGAATATTTTAAAATTTTAATAATCTAATTTCAAATTTAGAAGTTTTTTTTAAAAAAATCACCAATTATAATTAAATCGATTCAATTACTTTCAAAATAATAAGACCGCACATTTTTAGACTATCAATGTTATCTCTCTCTCTCTCTCTCTCTCTCAAATTTAGGAATGTATTCATTGCCCATTTTCCATAAGACAAGAAAGAAGAATTCCAAATTTTATTTCGGAAAAGTCTGAAAGATTCATGTCAGGAGTGTAAGAGTGGGGGAGAAGAAGTTTGCCTTACTTTTCCATAGGAACGGATACTTTACGTAAAATATGTGACTTCGCATTGTCATGTAAAATGCGCGATATCTGCCCTGTGTCAGATTCCTACTCCATTCTGAAGTTTTATTTCATGGAAACGAGAATCCCAACAATAGATAAGGCATACACGGTGTTTTAACTCAAAGTCTGACTAACAATTGCTGTATAGGTAGACATTATTACATCATCAACTTCTCGCACATGCGCAGCGTGCAGAACTTTTCAAAACCTCGTATAACACAACACATAAACAAAAGACAGATGTAAAATTACAAGTGAAGGGTAGCGTAAGTATATTTTCGCTCATATGCTATCCATACTTGACACTTATCATAAAGTATGGATAGCATACACAAAGTATGCTATCCATACTTTTTAACTTATCTTCTATATATTCTAAGAGTTTGGTTAAAAATCATAGTTGACCAAAGGCCCAAATGAAATTGAATGACTGTAGCCAGAACGGTTCTACATTTTTCTGTGTAATGATAGATATTAGAACCATCTATGAGACAATGGCAAAAGAAAGTCCGTGAGAGAGAGAGAGAGAAGTCGTCAAAATGAAGATGATGAAATCTTGTAGCTCGATTAACCTACAAATGTTTTATTGCTGCCCGAGAGTAAATTCTTCTGTCAAAAATCTGTAATTCTGCATACACACAGTACTTTTTTTAAATTTTTGTATTTATATTACTCGCACGCATGAGAGATCGCAAAGCCAGTAGCAAATCAATGGCATGTCTCTGGATAAAAGAGAAAAGCAATCAATTGATATTCTTTTTGAACAGCTGGAGTTGTAGTCTTTGAGGGATACTTCATGGGAAAGGTTTGTTCCCGAGAAGAGTAGTAGATAAAATGAAAGGTAGACGGGAGTAGCAGATTTAGTGCGTTAGCAATTTAACTGTACAGCTGTACACTTCGTGTTATGGTAGGTTTGGTAGAAAGAGGCCAGTTTTGCTGAAGAGCTTCAAATGATTCTCAATGAAGGATTAAAACAGTTGTGGAAACTGACTGTCTCTGAGACAATGGCAAAAGAAAGTCCTTGAGAGAGAGAAGTCGTGAATTATTAGTTGAACGGCTCTCTTCTAGACGGCATCAAGAATCTTTAGAGAGAGAGAGAGGTTTTTGGTGTGCCACTCAAAATATGTGAGTAGTATTACATGGATGGAGGATTTGATATTTGTTAGCAGTTAGTAGTAGTATAAATGAAAATAATGTCTCGAGCGAAAAAAATTGATAGCTTATTATTATTATTATTATTATTATTATTATTATTATTATTATTATTATTATTATTATTTTGGAAGCCAGGGATGGTATTACACCATACCAAGGATGCAAATACATCTGCTATTGAAACCATGTGTTTGTTTGTAGCATGAAAGGTTACTGGTAAATATTAGTCCTAGATGAAGAGATAGAGATATTATTATTATTATTATTATTACCACGGGCTACTCCAGGAGTCCTTAGACTCATCGAGGGAGGCCCTAAACATCATGTTCACGCAGCTGTTCAACATTCTCACAGTATCTATCATACCTTGCCTTGAACTCGCTCACTGTCATAGCACCCACAACAGACTCTAGCAGCTTATTCCACTCATTCACCACTCTAAAAGTAAAGAACCCAGCTCTAACAACCCTGCTAACCACGCTCTTGCCCAGCTTCCATGGGTGTCCCCTAGTTCTCCCACCACCAGTCCTGATCTCAAAAATATCATCTGAATTAATCCTATAGAATCCTTTTAGCAATTTGAATGTCTCAATCATGTCTCCCCTTTTCCGCCTATCAACTAGTTTCTGCAACCCACAAATCTTCAACCTGTTCTCATATGGTTCATTCCATAGACCTGCTATCATCTTAGTCACTCGCCTCTGGATCCTCTCAACCTCCTCCCCATCAAGAAGGAACCGAGGTGACCAAATCTGGGCACAGTAGTCGAGATGAGGTCTTATCAGGGCTCGCTACAGAGGTACAATAACTTGTTTTTCTCTGCTCGTCAAGGTATTTTTCAACAACCAAGTGAGTTGATGAGCTGATTTAGCTACTTTCGCAATGTGCCCCCTAAACTTCATCTCCCTATCCACCAACACTCCCAAGTCCCTCGCCTCATCAATTTCTTGGAGTACAGTTCCACCCATGTGGTATACTGCTGCTAATCTTTTCACTCCGAAATGCATAACCTTACATTTTGTCACATTAAATTGACATCCATTCTCCTTAGTCCACAACTCCAATCTATCTAAGTCATCTTGCAAGACTTTGACATCTTCTGCATTCACTATTGCCCTACCCAACTTTGCATCATCAGCGAACAAATGAACTGTCCCACTTAGACCCTTCCCTATATCGTTAATGAACAGATTAAACAGCAGTGGTCCAAGAACAGAACCCTGTGGCACACCACTAGTCACAGGCCGTTTTTTGGACTCTACTCCTGAATAAACTACTCTTTGATATCTCTCCATCAACCACCCAGCTATCCATCTCACCAACCCTATATCCATTCCCATATGTTGTAGTTTACGGATTAGAATTCCATGTGGTATCCTGTCAAACGCCTTTGCCAGGTCCAGCAGTATCAATGATCAATGAGATATGATCATGACTGTTGAACTATGCGTCATCAATTGTAAGAGGAGGGAGAAGAACTACGTTTTTTTTTTTTTTTTGAGGAAAAAAGACAAAATTTTGTTTTGGGAGTATTGATAGTGACTAGATCTTCATTTCCACATCGTAGGAGTAGATGAATTGGAAACTGAAGTATGGCGATTAGAGAACTGGTTGTAGAAGATTTTGAAGTATGAGATTTTTGAGCATTCCAACGATCGTCATATGATTAGAGATAATGCAGAATCCTATCATAAGCAAAACTATGGATAGGATTTAAAGTCAGTAGGAGAAGATCATTTATGCGTATGAAGAAGAGGATGGATAACATAATAGAGCCCTGAGGAACATCACCATTAGTAAGAATAATCTAAAGAGAGAACACCCTCCATCAAGAGGGAAAAAAAACCAAAGATCCAGTTAGGATCTTTGGTTTTTTTTTATGAAAAGCACTCAAAAACTTTCCTTTAATTGAAAAGCAAGTTTATGAAAAGCACTCAAAAACTTTCCTTTAATTTGTTCCCACATTAAAAGAGAATAAAATAAACTGAAGTAAATGAACTAAACAGTGATTGTAAAAACATTCATGATTATTCTAATTTGAAGGCAATTATTTTACCTAATGTGCACTGTTCATCTTTATTTAATTATTTCTGTGAAGTTAACAGTAAATGTAGTTATAAATGTAGCAAATAATTATTTACTACATTTATAACTACATTCACCATATCCAAGATTAACCTTCTGACCAGCGGTTAAGAATCACTAATGTAATATACGTGGAAACTACCATAGTTGAAGTTCATTTAGGTAGTATAATATATAAATTCTTTTGCAAAATATTATATATCTCATAATAATCCCAGATCAAGATGAGCGTCTTGAATTCATGTCCCAAAATAATACTTCATCACTTGTATTGTATCAGTTAATGGTTAATGTTGCGCCCATTTACCAAAATACAGTGGACCCTTGAAGAACGCGGGTTTGAATAGCGCAGATCCACTTATACGCGGATTTTTATGAATAAATATATTGGAAATTGTTTTGAAGATTTTCCCCGAAAAAACACCAGATGAACCGCGTAGCTTTAAAATATCGAAAAAAAAATCAAGAAAACGTTTGATATGTTGTGAATGCATAAAATATTTGTAGACACTAGTCTATTTTATCATTGACTACCATAAAATATACACAAATCTATTATAAAAAGTTAAGAATTATCAAAACTTACGCACACAAACACTTACAGAGTTTGTGTGCGTAAGTTTATAAGTATATGGCGCCATTCGCAGTTACAGAGAAAGGTAAACAAACGTAAATATGAAGTATTAAATCATAACTGCATAAAATTAACTGTTATTAATTAGTTACATTTAATTAATTAGCATAAAATAAAACTTTTATAAGGATTTATTCATTAGTGTATAGGCTAGGCTACCGCAAAGCAATCGTATCGATTACACTAGGCTACCATAAAGCGATCAAGTTGCTGCTTCTTCGTTATCAATTAAAATTTTAAATAAAATTTTTATTTAAATAAAATAAATTATTTACTTTATTTTATATACCTGAATATACCGGTACGGTGTGTTCCATTTCCTGTCTTCAGGAAATGGAACACACCATACCTGTATATTCAGGTAGTTTTCCTTCAATACTCAGCCTCACACAAGCTATCACATACAGATCAATGGTTACGGACTCTTCTCAGTTTGTGTGTGTGTGTGTGTTCATTTGCACATACTACAATTTTGCAGTTGGAAAGACTTCGGTTGGGTTGGCTTGGAAGACTCGAAAAACCTCCAATCCCAGATTGGTTTCTAATGAAAAAAAAGTGGAAGCATAAGCAAAGCTAGTTTAGTGGCTGAGTATCCACGGAAGTATTTTTCTACTATGATTTAATCATTTTCTTAAAATAAAAATAAATCAGCTAACGCCTTTTTATTCCCGTATACGGGGAGTAGGCGAGGCCATTTAGCCCTATCTAACTTTTTTGGAGACTGAGTGGGCAGTTCAATCCCCACTGGTACCAATCAGAGATAGATGACCCAAGGCTATCACTAATTAAGCGGAACACAGTGAAGAGAGACGGCTCAAATGTGCCGCCATCTCGTGGTCCCTAACCCTAACACAATATATTTAATGTCTGAAATAATGTGGGTTCTACGGTCGATTTTCATGAGTTTACAGGACGAAAATCCCGAGTTTCTGGGAGGAAAAACCCGCTTGCCCGTGCCAGAGATCGGCTAACTCGGGAACCGGTCGAAAAAAGGCTTAGAAAAATTTCCTCTAGTCGCCGACTAGACTCGAAACCAAGTCTTCCTTCGTGCGGCCAAGCGCCGTGGTGTGTAAACGCCACATCCACTGAGCTACACAGGCTCTTAAAAGGCTTAGAAAAATTTCCTCTAGTCGGCGACTAGATTTGAACCATCAAATCCTTTCTTCGTGCGGTCAAGCGCTGTAGAGTGCAAACGCCACTTCTACTGAGCCACACAGGCCACACTCTCTTATTTAAATAATCATTTTCTTTTATTTAAATAATATTTAATTACTAGATAAAGGGACAGTTAGGTGCGTTTCATTTGAAACGAGTGTGTTTCAAGAGACGAATACAATTTTTTTTCTAAACTTTTGACAAAAAAAATAAATATAATAATAAATATTTTAGGAATGCATACAACCATTTGCAACGCTGGTTATACTTCTTTTTTTATCATGTTTTGACTCGTAAAGGTAAGATGGATCTACATAACATAGCTTGTTGCAATTTGTACACCCATTTGCATATGCTGTAGATGGCATAAGGACTTGAAGATGATAAAAAATAATACAAAACACACAAAAAAAGAATTATTATTATAGCAGCTGTATCTATATTAGCTGTCTGATAAACAGAGACAAAAACCTTTGTTGAATAGTAAATTGGTGTCATGAAAAATTGAACGAAAAATTTTTTCTCCGAAGAAGTTGTGCATGTTCTTTGAAATACTAACAATTCTTTTTCCCAAGACAATATTTGTCGTTATTTATGTGTAGTATCTTTTTGGCGTCATGATTACGCACCCGTTGAATATTTATGCAAACTTCTGTTCACGGCTTACTGAACTTATCTAATAAAATTGCCATTGTGACCGTGCGACATTCTCTCGCTTATAGTTCTTAAAGTAAACAGCGAGTTTCTGATTGCGTCTGTTTGTTTGTTTCCATGGATCACCTAGTCACGAAAATCCAATTGAGACCTTACTGTTTTATCGTGTTTGCAAGCGAAGCTGATATTTTTGCTCCTTTGCTAACAAACTATTTCTTCCGGTAAAAATTTTCTTGAGCGGACTGATTAATACGAAAAACCTTCCTTATAGCAAACAACAAGGAATGTTGGCCTTGTTCCAAGTGTTGTTTCTAGGATGAGATTCTGGGTTCTGTGTGCACCCTCCAAGATAGTCCTCGTTTACAGATATTGGTATTTTATCATTGCGCCTCTAGTCCAACGGGGGAGTTATAATTTACTCTCCAACACTTTCCAGTTAGCGATCAGAATGAAGTGATGAATTGTTCGAAATGTAATATCAGAATCAAGATGAACGAAATAAATACAACCATAGGGTAACGTGAAAAAACTAGCTCTAAGTGTGTATGACTGACTTTCTGGCAGCTTTTCTACGTTAAATTATTCGGAAAATGATGAAATGTATATTTATATATACATATATATTAGTAGTGGGCCAATTCCTTTATTTTCGACCATGTTTCCTATAAAAGACTTTCATGACTCAGAAAGTGACCCATATATGATATTTTTATTTTCTTTATATATTCTTATTACATCCATTCTTGTACCAATAATATCTAGAACGTCATCATTGCTTTTTTTTTTTTTTTGGATCCATTCGCCCTTCAGTGCTCTTTATTGTGTCCCCATCTTGAAAAGACATTGCTAATATCTTTCTTGTTATTGTCCGTACGTCTCAACGAGTCTGCTTCACAGAGGATTACAGACCAAATAATCATTTTTTATTTCTTTTGATATTGCCTTGTCTTTTCATTAGGATAAATTTTGATTTCTTAATTGCTATTCTTCTTTTAATCTCTCTTTTGTATTTTCTATCCAAACGTAATGAGTGCATTCTAAGTGCAGGATTTGACTTATTCTGATGATTTTGTTTTCTACTTTGATTAGCATTTAATTTGTTTAATTTTTCTCTGCATGCTATATGAATTCAAGTCACAATTCCGGATCATTTATATATATATATATAAACGAAGGAATTGATTTTGATGAAACTTAACATTGAAGACATTAGGGAAAAGTGGGCCATTGATGGAAATTATTTCTATGAAGGTGAGCAACTCAGTTCTTACCTGCCTTACTATATTGTTAGAAAATGTCACCGACTGCATAATCATGTCTACTTTTCCCAGTTTCTTTTCGTCTTCCTGCTCTAAGTTGTTGATTTCTCAATTAACATTCTATATGAATGTTTGCTAATCAAATATAAACATATAAAAGTGTAGCATTTTAAACCTTAATTTACCGTTTCTAACACCACCGAAATAATCTATTCAATGTCCGAAAACTGCCCTTTTTCTTCATTGTTAACAGCTTTTTTCCTTTATTGTTAACAGTCCTTCTGTTTTTTCCATTGTTAAGAGCCCTTTTTTCTTTTTTATTGTTGCCAGTCCTTCTTCTTTTGCATTGTTAACTGCCCTCCATCTTTTTCATTGTTAACTGCCCTCCATCTTTTTCATTGTTAACTGCCATTCATCTTTTCTGTGATATGAAAAATTAAATATGAATAGTCATACTGTATATTAATTGAAGAATTAATTCCGTAATTCGTAATGTACAAATTATACAATTTCGACAGAACCAACGTCAGTTCTTTCAGTCTCTCCAGAGAAATTCAAATGCAAACCATCATTCACCCGGAAAAGAAGAAACACTCAAATTTTGGAAGTCAATCTGGGATAATCCTATTGAACACAATAAAGATGCTTCATGGATTAAGGAAATAGAATCAGAAATGAAACAAAAACAAATGCAAAATGTCATTATCACTAAAGAAATGGGCAGTGCTCAAACTAGAAAATTAAAAAAACTGGGTGCACCTGGCAAAGACGAACTGCATGGATTTTGGTTAAAACATCCAACTAGTCTACATGATCGAATGGCAGAACAATTTAATTATTTGTTGCAGTCAGGCTCAGTGGAAGATATGGAAGACTGGATGATATCTGGGCCCACTTTTCTCTTCATGAAAGATAAGAATAAGGGTGCAGATCCAGGTAACTTGGATCTGCACAGCTTAAGCATAGTTGCCTGCCAACTACGCTTAGCTGTTCACTGCAATCATAGCAAATTCCATATACCGTTACTTATCGGATAATCAGATTTATCCGATTGAACAAAAAGGCAATTTTCAAAAATCTAATAAAATTAAATTAATAAAATTAATAAAATGATTCTCAGAAACTCAAAAAGACGAAAAACTAATTTAAACATGGCATGGATAGATTACAAGAAAGCATTCGATTCCCTCCCACACTCCTGGATCCTAAAATCACTAAACATATTTGGAATTAGCAAAAACATATGTTCGTTTCTGGCTACTGCTATGAAATCATGGAAAACAACATTAATAGTGAATAATGAACGATTTGGAGATATCAAACGTGAAATTTTCCAAGGTGATTCCTTGTCGCCATTGCTCTTCAACATTTCTTTGATACCTTTGTCTATGATTCTGAAGAAAACAAAACTTGGATATGAAATTCCTAAATGTAATATTAAAATTTACCATATGTTGTATATGGATGACTTGAAGCTATATGGAAAATCGGCCCAGCAAATAGACTCTTTGTTGAACATAGTTCGTATTTTCAGTCAGGACATCAAAATGGAATTTGGTTCAGACAAATGCGCAATTTTATTTATTAAATAAGGAAAAATTAATAACACTAGAAATTTTAATTTTGATCAAGAGAAATATATAAAAGCAATTTCAGCTGACGAACACTATAAATACCTTGGAATATTAGAAGCCAATGATATTCTCCACTCGAAAGTTAAACAGCAGGCAGCAACAGAATACACCAAAAGAGTTAGAAATATTCTGAAAACAAAACTAAATGGATTAAACACAATTACAGCAATGAATTCTTGGGCTATACCAGTGATCCGATAGACAGCCGGCATAATAAATTGGACAAACTAGACCTCAAAACTAGAAAACTAATGACTATGCATCATGCATTACATCCACGAAGTGATGTTGACCTGTTGTACCTACCGAGGAGAATAGGTGGACGGGGTCTGCTGCAAGTGAGACAGACTGTGGAAGAAGAAGAAATTGGTTTAAGAAATTACATGGACAATAGCTCTGAGCCAATGCTTCAAGCAATTATACAAGAGGGGCTTCTAACAGCAACAGGAAACAAATCCAATTACAAAGAGGAACAAAAAATATCCAATATCTGCGCTGGAAAAATAAACCCTTGCATGGCCAATTTCTTCGAGATACTGAGGACAAAATTGACGTGAACAAGACATGGCAATGGCTACAACACGGATACATTAAAAAAGAAACAAGAAGGATTTATTCTAGCAGCTCAAGAACAGGCATATTACAAACTAATGCAATCAAATCAAAAGTTATTATTGAACATCAATAATAACAGAAAATGCAGATTATGCGATCAGAAAGATGAGACTGTAGAACATCTAATCAGTGCCTGCAGCAAAATAGCTCAAAGTGACTATAAATACCACCATGATCAAGTGGCCAAAATACTTCATTGGCATGTTGCAAAAAAATACGGCTTTCCTACTTTTCCAGTATTGAAAAACGAAACAGCAAAAATTCTCTGGGACTTTAGAATACAAACTGATCGGTATTTGGAACACAATAGACCTGACATCACAATTATCGAACATCGATAGGTTTGGATTATCGATATCACAGCACCCAGTGATAACAACATTAACAACAAAGAACTGGAAAAAATTACTAAATATCGAGATCTGGCAATCGAAGTTGGCCGACTGTGGCTTAAACACACCAAAGTCATCCCAATAGTTATCGGTGCACTTGGTGGAACTTCAAAGAAGCTGTCCAACTATTTACAGCAATTAAAAATCAACGAAGAGACTACATATGACCTACAAAAAACAGCATTACTTGTAACAGTCCATATTTTTCGACGCTACCTGACAGACTATTCTTAGATTATTGGGTAGAATTGTTCTGTATCACCAGTCAAATTTTTATTTATATGATATCTTGTTTTGACCGTGTATCAATTCTTCTTCTTCTTTCTCTATGCCTTATCCAGTGTTAAACGGGGTCAGTGTTCCCATCTTTAATCTTCTTCTTCCAGATTCTCCTGTCCAGGGCATCTTCCCGACTCCATCCTTTCTCCCTAAGATCCTCTGCCACCTTATCCCTCCACCTGAGTTTGGGCCTTTTCCTACTTCCCTCCACCTCCATACGCTCCACTCGTTTACCAACATACTCCTCACTCCTCCTCTCTACATGACCGAACCACCTCAGCCTGCTTTCTTGTACCTTCTTGCCGATCGGTCCCACTTTGACCGTCCCGCTGATGTAGTCATTCCTTATCCTGTCCTTCATTGTCACACCACTCATCCATCTCAACATCCGCATCTCCATCTTCCTCTCCTGTGCATTTGTTATAGGCTACGTCTCTACACCATGGAGCATCGCCGGCCTCACCACCATCACAGCTTTCCTTTCATCTTACAACTCACTCTTTTGTCGCACAGGACCCCGTTCATCTTCCTCCAGCCGCATGTTATTCGGTGCTGTATTTCCTCATCCAGGTCACCATTCCTCTCGACGACCGACCCAAGGTACTTGAATTTCTTCCATGAAGTTAACCTTTCACCCTGGAGTCGTATGATCATATCCTTGTCACTCCCCGTTGACATATATTCGGTCTTCACCGTAATTTTCATGCCTCTCTCCTCCAATACCTTTCTCCACTCTTTCAGGGTCTTTTCAAGCTTCTCTCGGGATGATTCGCAGAGAACAATATCATCGGCAAACATCATGCTCCCTGGCGCCCTTCTTGACGTCCTCCATTAGTACATCCATGACCAGATCAAAGAGGTAGGGGATCAGAGTTGATCCCTGATGGAGCCATACGACAATGGGGGAACCCCGCTGTCATGCCAACACTAGACCTGAACTGAGTTTTTGCTCCCTAATACATCTACTTCACGTACTTTTTCGATTCCCCCCCCTTCTTCCTCATACACCTCCATACCTCCTGTCTGGCCACTCTGTTGTACGCCTTTTCCAGGTCTATAAACATCATAGCTCCGCTTGCATCTCCCTATATTTCTCCATCAATCGTCTTAGCACAAATATTGCATCCGTTGTCCCTCTTCCTGGCATAAATCCAAACTGCTCCTCACCAAGTTTTGTTTCCTGCCGTATCCTTCCTTCAACTACTCTTTCCCATATCCTCAACGTGTGTGACACCAGCTTGATCCCTATATAGTTGTCACAATCTTGAATCTCCTTTCCCCTTGTAGATTGGGACGAGAATGCTTTTCCTCCATTCTTCTGGTATCTTTTCCTGTTGGGCTATTTTCCTCATCAGATCCCATAACATGTCTACGCCCTCGCTGCCCAAGCTTCTCCACATTTTCCCAGGTATCTGGTCAGCTCCCACAGCCTTTCCATTCTTCGTTTTTCTCAGTGCCCAATACACTTCCTCTCTGCTTGTGTCTTGCACCGATCCTTCGTTTGCCTCTCCATCCTCACACCTCTCTCTTGGATTCTCCTTATTTAGTAGATTACGAAAATATTCTTCCCATCTTCCTCTGATTTTGTCCTCCTCTTGTAGTACTACTCGTATGGGGTCCTTTATCTGCTTAACTGATGTTATGTCTTTCCAGGCTCTTGAGAATAGCTTTCGCTATTCTTGTGTATCAATTATGTGAATAAAATAATAATAATAATAATAATAATAAAATCTTATTTTCACTCACCTCGTTAATTATTAAAATAAGCTTCGGTAGGGTGGGCATGTGTGATCAATATGTGACTTTTCTCTCTATCGCTCTCTTTTCCACTCACTCCCTGTTTAAATTTGTTTGTTGTTTGCCACACCCGCTTCATGAATACCTCATTGTCATCATCATACATTGTGTGACTCTCAACTAAACTATTAAGTAACAAAAGCACACAAACAAACAAGCCTTGAACTTAATTTATAACAGTATGAATTGCTTTTACCAAGCTCACGTCTCCAGTGTGTCCTTCAAGCCAAATTTAATTTCAC
Organism: Typopeltis vanoorti; assembly: GCF_054136105.1. Classification (NCBI taxonomy): domain Eukaryota; kingdom Metazoa; phylum Arthropoda; class Arachnida; order Uropygi; family Thelyphonidae; genus Typopeltis; species Typopeltis vanoorti. The sequence continues at coordinate 133,089,818 of NC_143552.1, forward strand.
TGTAGTCGAACCGATAAAGCACAAATGAAACGATTTACCCTCTACATTGTTTATTTTTAAACATTCATACAAGGATAGAGAACTCGGCGAAGCCTCAATTTTTTGCATTAATTATTTCATTATTCTTTTAGAAATAATAATGTAATTTATATTTTAATTTTATATTTGAAATTAATATTTTTATTAATTTGAAATATTTTCAAAATTTTTACAAAATTATTACACACCTTTATTATCTAAATTACAATAATTTATTTGAGATTTTCTATCACAAAACAATGCGTGGAGGTAGGAACAATCGACCGTGAGATACGGTGATTGATTCATTCAATCCAATACCCTTGGAGGGTAATGGATGGCAATGCTGTAGCCAGTGAAGTTCTAACTAAGGCTCGGCTATATTGTTTGTTACCCTCCTGCCATGATCAGAGCTTTAATTGCTCAATACCACCTTATCCCTACACTGTCCTCTACAGATAACGGGGAATATGAAAAGCATTCTTGCTTCGCCCCTTTAAGCCAGTCCTTATCCTTATAAGGACAATGCGTGGAGATTACGATTGATTCATTCAATCCAATATCCTTGGAGGGTAATGAATGGCAATACTGTAGCTAATGAAGTTCTAACTGAGGCTCGGCTATTGCTGTTACCCTCCTGCCATGATCAGAGCTTTAATTTAACAGCTAAATAACACCTTATCCCTACACTGTCCTCTACAGATAACGGGGAAGATGAAAAGCATTCCTGCTTCGCTCCTTTAAGCCAGTCTTTAAGGACTATAAGGACAATGCGTGGAATCGATTTTTGCTATAGGCATTTTCAGGGATACAATTGGTAAGCGAAAACTTTTCAAACATAGTTGTATTTCGATAAAACAATCGTATTCATCGGCTATTGAGGAAAGTAGAATTATTACAGGCTTAGCATCATTCCCATTTTGATCCATCAACAATCGTTTGTTATTGAATGCGCTTTACGGTGCTTTATGTAATTATTGTTTTGAATGGTTTGCTTACGTAGCTATTGTTAGAAATGTACTTTGTTCAATAATACTTAGATAAACAATAACGGGAAAATATGATAGACAAGTGCACTGGAACAACAGATACAACAATATGAGAAATATGAAATATTAGAAGAACATTTGATACAAGAACAATAGATTAATTCAAAATATATCTGATACATTTTGCAGAACAATAAACAAGCAATGCGTTTATTATTCACATATTATAATAAACATGAAAATATATCCTTGTATACTATAACTCAAAACTTAAACTAAAAAAATTCCATAATTTTTATTCCATGTTTTAATTTGCATCTGTAGGTCATCTGTAAAATTAATCGTCGACTGGAAAAAATATAATAAAAGGATGCTGTATTATTTAGGATTCTACAAGCTGTAATAAACTCCGGTCAGTTTCATCTCATCCCTCTGGAAATAAATTAAAAATATAAAACAGAATCTCATCATCAGTTTCCAGCTCTAAATTCCAATGAAATTTCCTTATATATTAAAAATTCTGGATAATATTAAATTGCCATTAGAGTAGCGCATATATTTATCATATTAGAACGAGTGCTTTCCTTGGAGGCGGACGCTGCTGCCATCTATTGGATATGTAAAGAAGCATCATTAACAAAGTGTGTAGATTTTATTCCACGTATTTCTTTGAGTGTTTTGTGATTAGTATTTGTATCAGAAACAGAAAAGAATATATTAATATTATTTAACTTGATTTCTTTCTGTCGACAGATAAAAATGAATTATATAAATTCCTTTGGATGTCAAGCTACTAGAAACGGTTTATATAAATTCCTTTGGATATCAAGCTACTAGAAACGGTTTATATATTTTTAAATTTAAGTGAATAACATTACCGGACAGATCTATAAAAAAAGTCGTGCCGTTGTATAGCGATTGAAACGACTGTAGCATCTTACGGTACTATAAAAAAATAATAAAATAAGGACTGGCTTAAAGGGGCGAAGCAAGAATGCTTTTCATCTTCCCCGTTATCTGTAGAGGACAGTGTAGGGATAAGGTGTTATTGAGCTATTAAAGCTCTGATCATGGCAGGAGGGTAACAGCAATAGCCGAGCCTCAGTTAGAACTTCATTGGCTACAGCATTGCCATCCATTACCCTCTAAGGGTATTAATCACCGCATCTCTCACAATATTTGAGCTTATCTTCATTTTATTAAAAAATAAATGGTGTATTAGCAGGATGCAATTTTTTGCTTTAAAAGTTAATCAAAATTTTAAATTAATTAATTAGAATGTTATTATTAACATAAAACTATATTCTTATCTTTTTGTTATTTTCTATAATATAATTAAAATAAAGTTTGAAATTCTTGGATGTCATTAGCTATATTTGAGGTCGCCTTAACTGATATCGGCCAGAACAAAATAGTGAAAACTGAAACTGCTGTAAAAATCTAATTGTTGCATACTTTGCTGGCGAAGTGCGGTGTATCGCATGTAATTTCCCTTTGGCGATCTTTATTTCAACTGTGATCTTTTGCAAAAATCTATTGCTAGCCCAGACAGCATCAATTAGAAATCGATATATGTGAGAAGGAAGCGTGACGCGTATTATGTTTTAGATGAACAATTTATTCTTTCTTTTTTCCTTTTTTTTTTTTTTTCTTGTAAAAGATGACCCAACTAAGAGAATTATTGATTGTAAGCGAAAAGCAAATACTTTACTATGAAGATAATAAGCACATAAATCGATGAAATGGATAACTGGAAACTGTGCACTGGTCCAGAAGTGATTGTGTCGAATTAAAAGATCGTTCCCCCCCCCCATCTTAAATAGATGTGAAGGAAGAGATCGTAAGAACAGCGGAAGCACTAAATGGAGTCTTTGACTGACATCATTTAATCACTAAATCATCTTTATAGGCATTATCTCATAAGCGAGAATGAAAGTAGACTATATAGGTGCTTTTCACATTGTGTAAGTAAAGATTATCTGTATATCTGTAACTTTAAATATATTTAGCTTTAATTCTGTTATCCAACTAGTAGAAGATGACAGCATCGCCATCTAGCGATACTGTTTGTCCATACAAGAAAATTTTTTTTTTTTGAAAATGAGCCTTTCAAGCATGAATAAATAATAACACAATAATGAATAAAATGATAAATTTATAAAAATAATAATAGATATAAAATAAATACAAATATATATATATATACAGGGTGTTCGGGATAAATTTGACATATTTATAATTAATTATATTTTTCCGTAAGTTACATGTATTAACACACACTTCTCTTCATTTAAAAGTTTGGACCCTTCTTCATTCATATACAAGATGTAAGAAAGGATGGATAGCTGGAACCCACCTGAATCATGGAAGAGAATAACTTGTATCATGATGATTCGTGCCCGCCATCAAAATAAGGATATTACGACTGCTGCCCAATGCTCCCTGAATACAGTAAAAACAATCAGGCATGAACTAGAGACTTGCAATGGTGACTACGAGGATGTAGCAAGAAGAAAGATCCCTAGCAGACGATCTGATTGCGTTCGTACAGCAGAATTCCTCGCAAATCTGCAGGAACAGGTGTTGAAGAACCCTGGCATTGGAATTCGGGCTTTGTTCGTGGAGTTGCTAACTGTAGTCAAGCCCTGGATAACAAGGGTAGCCAATGGTAGGCCGTATGTATGGCAGCAGGATTCGGCCCCTTGCCACACCTCTGGGAAAAGTCAAAAATGGTTGTCTGAAAATTTCTACGACTTCACCAGTCCAAATGTTTGGCCTCCAAACTCCCCAGACCTTAACCCCATGGATTATTTTGTATGGGGCGCAGTTGAAAAAGACACCAATCGCACTTCCAGTAATACAAAAGCCCAGTTAATGGATAAAATTAAAACAGTTTTTGCGGCCCTTCCCAGGGAGACTGTAGCATCAGCTTGTTCGAGGTTCCGAAGCAGAATTGAAGCTGTGATCGATGCTAATGGTGGTTATTTTGAGTAAATCTTGTTGATAGTATTGTAATTAACTCTGCCTGTAATGTTTTTTTGTCAATTCATTAAATTTTATTGATACAAAGAAGATTTTCTTTTTCCTTACGAAACTGTCAAATTTATCCCGAACACCCTGTATATATATATATATACAAAATATATAATAGATAAATAATAAATATAAAATAAATACAATATATATATACAAAATATATACTGTATGTATGTATATATATGTATATATATATATATATATATATATATATATACATACTGTATGTATGTATATATATGTGTGTGTATATATATATACATACTGTATGTATGTATATATATGTGTGTATATATATATATACATACTGTATGTATGTATATATATGTGTGTATATATATATATATGTGTGTATGTATATATATATATATGTGTATATATATATATATATATATATATATATATATATATATATATATATATATACAGTATATATATATATATATATATATATATATATATATATACAGTATATATATACATATATACATATGTGTGTGTATTATATATTATAAAAATGTATTTTGCTGAATATATATATACAGTATATATATTATAAAAATGTATTTTGCTGAATATATATATACAGTATATATATATATATATATATATACATATACAGTATATATATACATATATACATATGTGTGTATTATATATTATAAAAATGTATTTTGCTGAATAAACCGCCTTTCGTTGTACAAGTGCTATTATTTATTTCATCTATATTAAAAACAGAATGGTGTATTATCATTTTTCTACAAACCACAAATATAATAATTTTTGAAAGCTATATATATATATATATTAATATATATTTATATAATAAATTTTATTATATATTTTAGTTGTTTTTATTAAATTAATGAGAGAAAGAAGTTTATTTTTTTTATAAAAACTGAGATGCTCAATATTAAAGTGAGTGTAATATTTTTCGTTTATTAGCTAACGCTAACCTGTTCTTATAGATTGTTAAATGTCGGCAGAGATCAACATAATGCTGACCTTTACCCTGACACTACCGGTTGCTAGCAGACGATGTGCTTTTCTCATTGACTTCAACCTCCTGCATCTACGGAGATATGATTAGCTGCACTCGGGAATGAGCTATCTACACGAACGCCATCTGTGTAAATAACCTATCAAAGTGAACGATGACGTCATCCAAAATTAACTTTGCTTTTCACAATAGTGCAGGTAGCAGGCCTCTAACGCAGTTAACAATCGCTATTGTATCCAGGATGACAGAGAGGAGGGGGGGAAGAAGAGGAGGGATACTACTGCCGCTCGTGCAACGTCCGTTTTCTCCTCCGTCGTGACTTCGCCACGAAGAAGCGGAGATTTATTTCTCTGTTAGAGCTGCTTTAATCCTCGGTACATATATTTTGTACCAAAAGAGGGATTTATCAAAGAAAAACTCAAGAAATATCGATATTTGAAGCTGAGTTTTCCTTAGTCCGGATTAACAAAGTCAATTCAAGTGGTCGATGTTACAGTGACTTGTCGTAGCTGGAGGGCCTTCATCTGGCTCGGTGTTTTACCTCACGATCACAGATTGGGCTTATTAGGTATCTTCCTTTCCTTTTTTTCCCCTTCGGCATTCAGCTTATTCTTTTTGTCTATCGTCTTCCAGCAATCTTCATAAAAGAAACGCGAAAGTTAAATTTACTAAAAAAAAAAAACATCCTGAAAAATACCTAAAGATTGCACGCACAGTCAATGCACGTGAATCACCAAAAGATGAAACATTACACGTACATTCAACAGAGTCAAATTTGTAATCTGAAGTTCTGTTAATATCATGCGTGTAATTAACTATTTTTAACGCATGAAACTTGTAAAAATGTTTTAAAGTATGAAATAAAATTAATATCTAAATATATAACAACTGAGTATTTTAATAATGTAACGATTGTGCAATACCTCCATGAAATAAATATCAATAAGAATTTTTTTATTACCGAATATGAAGTCGCAAATGAGCAGAATTGATTTGCTTACAAGAAACATCACTAAAAGTGGCCATGAACAGCTAAGTGTACGCTATTCTTTATGAACTAAACTAGTAAGTAAATAATTTTAAGATATTTTTTTTGGGAAAAAATTATTTTTCAAAAAATAATTTTTAAATATTCCAAAAATTTCACAGAATTCATACAATATGACAATTATTATGAACTATGAAATTTATTTATATTTATATTTTCATAATACATTCAATATTGCTTGTTAGCCTTTATATCCTTATAAGGACTGGCTTAAAGGGGCGAAACAAGAATGCTTTTCATCTTCCACGTTATTTGTAGAGAACAGTGTGGGGTTAAGAAATTAGTGAGCTATTAAAGCTCTGATCATGGCAGGAGGGTAACAGTGACTGTATACATTACCGTACTGTAATAACAATGAAACTAAAATTAGTATTCAGTGCTTCTGTCTCTTACTAGCAAAGTAATCATCCGAAAACATGGAGCACGAGATTCTTCAAGCCTGCTGCTTTATTCATTGGAAAATTAATCGGAAGCATCAGGAGAGGCTAGTCATCAACAACAAATTCTTCAAATTCAAGAATTGCAACAAAGCATTCTGAGGATGCTTTATAAGATGTACAACTTGTAGAAGGTCTTGGTTAGTTTTCAGAGGATGACGTGACAGCAGGAGTCTTAAACATGTGTACATTACGTCAAACTTAGTCTGGACAGCTTGCCTTCTCTTTTCTGTATAAATTTTTCTGTAGAAAGTAATTGAAGCCTGCATCTTTCTGCCTATCATTTGCTAAATCTCTCCATGTTGGGATTCTCAAAAAACCGAGCTGCCTTATAAATTGAAACAGATATCTATCATTTCATTGTAATCTTTATTTAGGACTCGACATCTTCTGCCTCTTATCTTCTTTCTCTCTTCTTTTTCCTCTCTTCCTCTCTTGTACATAAAAGTTATTTTATGTACTCATATATATATATATATATATATATATATATATATATATATATATATATATATATATATATATATATATATATATATATATATATATATATATATATATATATATATATATATGAGTACATAAAATAACTTTCCCTATTTTGAGGCATCTGTAGCTAAAACCAATAAACGGAATGAGACCAAATTTTATATTGAGACTTTTGAAGGCATGGGGAGATGATTAATACCGCGAGCAAAAAAAAAAGATGTAGTACCAAAAATCGCCAATAGGGGGAATTTTGGCGCTGGCGGAGCCGAAAACAAGCGGATAATTACATTAAAGGCAAATGAAATGGAATAATAATATTTCGATGGTGTGTGGCGTGTTCCCAATCCCTTTTTAAATGGAATTGGTGGCGCTGCTGTAACCTACGAACAGTAAAATTTGCATAATCCTTTTTACCTGCGTTTACTGCAAATATTTCAATGCTTTCGGCTTCCCCAGCGCCAAAATTTCCTCTATTGCCGATTTTTGGTACCAAATCTTTTTTTCGCGGAATTCATCTCCCCATGCCTTCGAAAGTCTCAATATAAAATGTGGTTTCATTCCGTATATTAGTTTTAGCTACAGATACTTCCAAAGAGTGAAAGTTAATTTATGTATAATATATATATATATATATATATATATATATATATATATATATATATATATATATATATATATATATATATATATATATATATATACTGTATGTGAAAAAATTAAAAGAAATTCATATAAACAATTACCGGGGGGGGATAAAGAACATATTCAGCTATTGAAGCATAAAATGCTAATATAATTTTTTTTTCTTTGTTTCAACTGGGTTCAGTCTAAACTCTTCTTGTTTGTTATTTTTAAATTAAAAAATTACAAGAGGTAACACATTGAAAGGTATAAAAACAAGTATCAATGTTATATATACGAGGGGGTCTGGAAAGTTCTGATAAACATTTAGAACAAAAATTAATTAATGTTACGTCTTCTTATATATCCTAAAAGAAAATATATTTTCTGAAAAAAATATTTTTGTTCTACGTGTTTATCAGAACTTTTAATCCCCCCCCCCTCTCGTATATATATATATATATTGAGAATTTCTTCCGAGGTCTGAAATCCTGTTGCTATGGCAATTTACGACAGCTGAAGTGTTACATTTCTCAGATGGATGATGCTTGTTATAATTACTGGCGATAATTTATCTTAACGGGACTAAGTCGAGACAAATGGAATAGGATTAAAGTTATCCCTTGTCGAGATTATGGGAAAATTCCATTCATTATTTAGCCCGAAGTTCGCATTGGAGATCAGGGTCAAACTTTATTCAGCTAATCGCTGTTATTAGAATGAATTTCCCATGGGGATTAATCTCACTTGCAATCCTCTTCCGATTCCAGTTGAAAATCTTTTTTAATCCTGTTCCAAATTCCTCATCAATCCCTTTTATAACCAGCTGCAGTTCTCGCTTCTAATCATGTACTCTCATTAAAACATATTTTTGCGATTTTGTTTTAAAATATAAAGGAAAACAAAACAAACAACAACCGACTTTTCTTATGGTTTTAATGTAGTAATTTCTTACTTTTTTCCCTGCTGTTCTGCGTATACGAGTCATCATATTAGGCAATTAAAGGAAAATAATATAAAAAGCGAAGTAGCTATTGAATTTATTATAATAATCGACAGCCACGAGTACATCTATAAATATTCTTTAAAACAAGCAAGGATAAGGATAACGAACACGTATATTTTCAAACAGCAGGTTGTGAGTTCGAACCCCCCCCCACCCCCACCTAATAAGGGGCGTTTGTGGATAGCCTTAGGATGAATTTAGGCTGCTGAATTTGTTAATGAATTCCATTGTTAATATTTTTCGTACGGGCATTGATTTGGTCATAGTGGCGATAGGTCAGTATATGGTTCACCAGCTGTTACTTTTATTATTATTATTATTATTATTATTTAATTAAAGCATTAATTTAGGTTGTTTAAAACTGTAATTATGTTATCTTTCGGATGTGCAAGGCACCAGTTTTCGCCTCAAAGACTTAAACCGACTTTAAACACATTTTGTTCGAGTTACAGTTTAAATCCAGGCATAAATATGAATTCGGATAATTAGTGGAGTCATGGTGTTGGGATCTTACATGGATTATGTCTACGGGTAGAATGCCAATAATAATAATAATGAATTTTAAATAGTGACTTAGCTAATGTGACGTATTTCATTGTTGATAAGAATGACCATTTAGACGTCATTTAAGTTTATTTATAACATGTATAAATAAAATTTCAAATAGAAAAATATCATGTTTAATATAATATACCAATTAATAATTCAATTATGCTAGTTATTAAATTGAAAAATCATTTGAATATTAAAAACACCATTAAGTTTTAAAACTGATTACTATAAAAATCTTAATACCTTACCATATATGTTTAGGGGGAATCAATCGAACTTGGCCTCCTGCCATGATCAGAGCTTTAATAGCTCAATAGCACCTTATTCCTACACTGTCCTCTACAAATAACGGGGAAGATGAAAAGCATTCTTGCTTCGCCCCTTTAAGCCAATCCTTATAAGGATAAGGACATATATGTTTACTAACTTTCGTTAGTAAACATACTAACTAACGTGTACTAATTGTCGTTAAGTTTAAGCGTTAAAGTCATCACGTTATTCTTCGGCGCCATTCACTAAACCAAAACTTTTGACTAGAAATAGTTTATTTGTCCATTATTCCTAAAACAGAATGGCTACTTGAAACCATGCTCGCACTTCCTACATCACACTTGTATGCTAGCTCATTCATAATGCCTAAGAAACTAAAGCTGGTAAACGTTGACAATACTAGATTTGCTCAATGTCTCCGTGTTAACAGAGACTGTAGCAAGCCTAAGAGTATATTTTGTAAGCTTTAACTGCAGTATAATCTTAACAAAGGTTGAACTGAGTTATTTCCAATTATGTTCGAAGTAACAATATGGAGGACATTCTGCGCAGAACTTGGTCATTCACTGTTAATTAGGACATAATCAATTTCAAGTTATCAAGTAAGACTCAAGCGAACTTATAGACAGGATTCGAACCCAGATCTTTCCAAACACGAAGGGCCTCGTCGAATACGAATGAGGCTCTCAGTCTTTTAAGTAGTGCAAGCCAAGGCAATTCCGAAGGTTATTTCTCATAAACTCTCTGGTAAAATTCGAAACTTTTAAAATTCATTTTATTTGGATGATAACGGATCTTTAATATCCTGATTATATATTCTTAATTTTCAAAATCGATCCAAGTTCTATCCCAGCAGAGCACCACTAGCATTTGTAAGTAACAGTGATGTTCTTCTTTCTGACTTTTTCTCACACTAAGTGGTGTATTTTATTTATATTTATCTCTAGTGAGTGAAGCCGGAACAGGCAAGTGCCTAATCCTTGAAGAGAAGAAGAAAATGGACCGAGAGATACGATAAAATAATTTATATTAATATGTCCTTAGGTAATTATCTGTTACCAAATATTTCACATTTAAAATCATCTTGGTGATTAAGTTATAAAAGAAATTCTCACTATTTTGACTATCCTAAATAGCTAATAAACATCATCAAATTTTATAACAGTTAATGAAAAATATCACCACATAATATGATTTTCTTATAATAAATTAACCAATATTTACATCTATTCATATTTCAACCTCTAAACTTCAATTTGTAAACTAAATACAGAAGTGTAGCGAAATGAAGACAAATAAAATTAGGAAATTAAAGTTTGCACATTTTAAGAAAGAAATTACAGTTAATATATAATGGAAATTTAAGATGGAATAAAAAATGCAGTTGTGTTTATTCTTGGAGAAATGTTCCTAGTTCCATAATGCTAGACCATCGAAAGAATGAACGTCATAACTTCGATTCTAGTCCCCATGTTATAAAAAGGCCAAGAAAAGAGGAAAGTTCTTTGCCTTTTCAGTCAAGTATGGTTTTCTCTTGGAGACTCGGAACCTCGCAACTCAGAAAAATTAACAGAACTTGCACCAATTCAAATATTGCCTTTCAAATAATGTCTGCAGTCATCTTTCCCCGAATTATTCAATATCATCGCTAGCATTAAGCTCAGCTATTGATTAGGCCTAAGTGTGGAGAATGAATGACCTTTAAGGGTGGAAACCACTAATACTTCATGTTGCCTACGGATTTCCCTTGGTGACGAAAAGGCATCAGAGGATTATATTATTCAAAAAAATATATTAAGCTAACAGCTATTGAGAACAATTAAAATTTTGAAAAATTTCAAGATTTATTTAAAAAATCAATGTGAGTTAATTTCTAAATAAATTATAATAGATTATAATTATATTTTATTGTATCGTACTACATAATTATAAATTTTAATTATTATATTGTATTGTATCGTTATAAATTATATTGATTGATTATAATTGTTACAAATGTTATACTGACTTCGGTGATTGATATCAAAAATAGAAGTCACAGTTCGTAACTCTATATTTGAAAAACATATTCAGATAGTTAAATAAATCCGACCAACTCTTTAAAAAAAATTATCAGCCAAAGCGAGACAAGGGTTTGGGATCGCTAAATAAAGATACAGTCTCTGCATTGCTGCATTGTGGACAAGTGTGGGAAGAGGGGGAGGTAGTTCAATTCGGATAATCTAAACACTTAAACAAAGTCTCAGGTTTGAAGTTAATCCACTTTTATGATGCGGAGAGCTACAAAAGTCGTTATGGTCCTTAGGAAAGCTTTCTTTTGATGACATAAAACTCTGCGTTTGAGAAGAGAAAGTTGATAAAGTGTTTTAGCGGAGAATAACTTCACCTGATTCTCAGCTATTGTCTCCGTTATGAGTAATTTTCATTCGAAACGCGTAATTCTAACATACACCGTAAGACAGCTGACTGTCCGTAAACGTCCAAAGAACATACCATATTGTCTTTTGTTCCTAGATCGGTTCACATTACTTCAGTGTTGTAAAAATATTATTTGATATCATAACACTAACACTTTCTTTATAACGTACTCTGGTTTCAGAACCGTCACATGAGTATTTTATCCATGCGCACTTATATCCCAGTGTTATTGAACCATTCATTCATCAAAGAAAATTGGTTTTGAGTGATATTTATTTGATATATATATATATATATATATATATATATATATATATATATATATATATTAAGTATTTTTTATTTTAAATTATTTTTAAAAAAAAATTATTTTAAGCATTCACATCAAATTAAACTCTTAGGTAAATCTTGTATGCTAAAAAAAATATTTACAATTTATTAATATTCTTGATCTCAACATTTTAAGATTTCATCTTATAATATATAAATGAAGTTTTTTTTTAATTCTTTTTTTTTTGTTTTAAATTATTTTAATTTTAAGCATTCACATCAACACACTCTAGTAAAACTTGTGTGCTAAAAAAGGCACAATTTATTAATTTTTTTGTAAAGTCCTTATAAGGACTGGCTTAAAAGGGCGAAGTAAGAATGCGTTTCATCTTCCCCGTTATCTGTAGAGGACAGAGTAGGGATAAGGTGTTATTGAGCTATTAAAGCTCTGATCATGACATGAGGATAACAGTATTAGCAGAGCCTCAATTAGAACTTCATTGGCTACAGCATTGCTATCCATTACCCTCCCAGGGTCTATATTCTCACCATTATCTCTCTCCCGATTCACAATTTATTAATTAACAATTGAACAGTTTGCTCGCCCTGGTTGAGCATGGAGATTATGCATCGTATTCTGAAATCAAGATATTGCCTCGTATTCAGATATTGCTCGTATTTTGGGATCAAATTCTTCTTAAAGTTCTTAAAAGAACTGGGCGATGGACTGAGTCCTTGACTCTTTATCCCGTCATCTGAATGAAGATAATCTGTCTGAGTGGATGGAGTGTTATTGAGCTAAAAAGCTCTAATCATGACTGGGTAACGGCAATAGCCAAGCCTCAGTTAAAACTTCATTGGCTACAGCATTGCCATTTGTTACCCTGGAAGTCCTAAAAAGGACTTTTTAGGATCACCGGGATCAAATTCTTCCTTATCCTTATAAGGACTGGCTTAAAGGGGCGAAGCAAGAATGCTTTTCATCTTCCCCGTTATCTGTAGATGACAGTGTAGGGATAAGGTGTTATTCAGCTATTAAAGCTCTGATCGTGGCAGGAGGGTAACAGCAATAGCCGAGCCTCAGTTAGAACTTCATTGGCTACAGCATTGCCATCCATTACCCTCCAAGGGTATTGGATTGAATGAATCAATCAATAAATCGGGATCAAATTCTTGATTTGATCTCAAAATTTTAACATTTTATCTTATAATAATAATATGGTGTATTAATATTAAACTAAATATTTCAAAAAATATTTTATCAGCTTAAAAATAAATTTAAATCTCATTTTCTTATTAATATTTAAATATTTACTTTTAACAGCAATTATTTTTAATCAAAAACAATGACACAACATTAAAATAATTAGTCAAATGATTTTTGCATCTTATTTCAATTTATATTTTTCCATCTTGTTAGGTTCTACAGGTTTCATTGATTTCATGTCATAAAATTGATTTATTTTAAAACGCGATATTTATCTAAACAGAAAGCGATATTTATGAGTATATCGAGAATAATAAGAAGAGGATACCAAATTACGAAATGGAATAAGAAGACCATAACAAGAATACTTTTTAGTGTGAACCCATCAAATGTCTTGGAGTTGTCAAAAGCAACAGTTCGGTTATTAAAATCTTTTCATAGCACTTGTCAAAAGTTAGGTGATACACACACAAGACCTGTGGAACAAAATTCTATTGATAATTGTTGATTACGTGGAAAACTTTCAGAGTAAAGTTAAAAGTTAGACTGCAGAATTACAATTTCTAGAAGCTTTTATTTTTCAATGTTCACCATCGTAAATTGGAGATAAAAAAACCATTTGTTTGTTTTTAAGTAATGTTATATTTAATCGGTCGTAATATATGAAACATGTTAATTAAAATACTAAGTATATTTATAAAAATAAAATAATCAAATACAGCAACTGAAGTCGATTATATATATATATATATATATATATATATATGTAGTGTGAAATAATATTGCTTCATTTTTTGGATGGAGACAGTAGACGCTTCTCCGGCAACTTCGGAAGGTAATAGTGACGGAAATAGACCAAGTGGGATAGTTAGGGTTGTGCACAAGGATGACACCTGTTTAGTTCGGAAGATAAATGTGATATTCCAAGCTAATTATGGGTCCCATCACTACAAGTAGTGGGTTGACATTTCCCGATCCTTTCACCCCTACATTTCGCGGCTTTAGTGGCTAGCCGAATGTATAATTACGTCCATATATTTCTCGTGGTGGGCAATGCCATCAACTAGTTGTCCAACGTTTTCCACCTCCACTATTAGCGGAAGCCAAAACATCTAATACAGCCACTAAATCATACCGATCATGTGATCTATAGAAACAGTTAGGGTTATTTATCACTAGTTCCCATGACAGCACTCGTGTTCTGCTACCAGCTAACCATAACCTTGTCTGTGTTAACGGGTAATATCGGTTTTGTACCATCTCAGGCCTTAGTAATTTCCAGTTCAGTTGATCCAGTAAATTAACCTGCAATATTTCATGTTACGAGTTTCATGTGTCCACCATACTCATAATATTTACGTACAAAGGTTTGCTCAAGCCACAATTTTGCTTTTATAAAAAGTCTTCACAATTATTGTTGTAGCCAACGTGAACCAGTTCTACTTTGTTACTAATATAAAAATAAATACATATACACATAATATACTTGTATTATTTATTTTATTATATTATTATTAGAAAAATATTATACTATATATTTGAAATAATCTTTTAATTTCTGAAATATATTATAAATAAATGCATTTATTTATATTTTATATATATATTATATATATTTATATATTAATAAAATGAAATGCTCATAGAATAAAACTTTTTATCTTTGAAAATATCATTATTATAAGAAATTTTTCAGGGCAGTTATTAGCGATTGATATCAATGTCAATAATATTAAAATTTTAAAAAAATATCAGCATCATTATTAACTATTGATATTAACGTCAATAATATTAAAATTGAAATATTAATAATAAATATATATGCATATTTGGAAATATCGCTGTTTAAGAAAATGCTCAGCAATTTAAAATGCTATGAACATATTTCCAGTCTGTTGCATTGTCTCAGTCTATATCGAAGATATCCTTTGGGGATATCTTCGCATATATATGCATAAGAATAACTATCTTATCCTAATAAATTAAAGTTATGTAAACCAATAACACTCTTGTGCGGTCATAAAAGCCTGTAGATACAAATCATGATCGAACATCTATTTAAAAAGTGAAATTTTTAAATAGAAGACGCACAGTGTTCAGTAGTACCATAAGTACCAATAGTAGTAATAACATAAGCTATTCATCATAACAAATATAACAGAATTTTCAGAACCATTATGCTATTAATTAGAAGAAATATAAACCAACCTGCATTCGTTGAATAATCAAAGATATGGCATCTCTGTACTTTCAATCTTCTGTGCCTCAATCATTTGAAATGTCTAGATTAGATAAATGAACTATGCTCGATCACAGTCAGGATTCAGAAGACATTCGTTTATTGGATCATTTTGGTACGGTTTTTTAATATATCCTTCAATAGCTTAGAGGACTAAAATTTCTTTAGGAAAAAAAAAAACAATTGTAAGAGCAGTTTATTGTTGTTTTCACCATTTCACGCAGATGAATGAAATAAGCGATGGGTTATATCTCATGAAAGTCTACTTTTATTGTGTTTCATGTTGAACCATTAACCTTATTGTGTCCAATGGCTGAAAGCGTAGACTTTCTGTTTATGACTTGGCTCGAAATCTTAATGCATGTATTCAGTTATTGGAACACTTGATCTTGCTAGCATCTCAGTAAATCAGCAAATATACACTGCGTGCATTACACAATATACCATTTAAAATTACTAATTTTCAAATGTTTTAAAATTATTAAACCGTTGTATAGAGTTTTGTATAGCTCAGAACCTAATTTAAGTCAACATCTGCAGCTGTGAGATTTTGTATGTCTTTTAAGTTTTTATTTCAAAGTCTCAAATGACAAAATATCAAATCTTTTTTTATTAATAAGGCAGTTAAATGTGTTGATCATCGAATAAAACTGATATGAAGGTTTTTTCACATCAGAGTAGTATAAAGAAACAAAGTATATGCAATTAAAAACGTCAGTAGCGTTTTTTCTCACGAAAAGTGTTTTATTTTTCTTCCGTAAAGTCAAGAAAGTCGATTTGTAGAACTTACAGTATTTCAGACAATCATATGTAGTGTTAGAGACAACGAGTGTCAGCTACTCTCTTTCTCACATTCTAATTAAAATCACTGATAGTTTTGTGCCAACAAACTATTCTGTGATTGGTTAAGAGTGGAAACTAGTTGCCCAGTAATTTAAAAAATTTTTTTTTTTTTTTAATATGGCTCCCACCCACGAAAATCTATTAGTAAACCTACGCTACATTAGTACCATGACTGCGCTAAAGATATAAATAATTTATTTATTTATTTTTATATAATCTGTAAACCCTACTCAAACGAAAATGTAACTTTTTCATTCCACTTCAGGTCTCCAATAAGCGAGGCAATGTTTATTCTCACACCTGGCAATGAAATTAATCTTACACCATCATGTAACTTGATTATGTAAGTTGTTTCTTTTATCGAGAATTATTCCGAGGTATTTTGCTTCAGTTTTACAGGGAATTTTGAAGTTGAACAGGATGATGTCTCCTTTAGGGGATGCTCGTCTTCTTGTGAAGAGTATCGTTTTGCTTTTCTGGGGGTTTAATTGTAGTCACCAGTCTTTAAACCATTTTTCTAGATTCAGGATGGAATCTTGTAGTTTTTTGGTAACGAGATATGGTTGGCGAGATCTGGCTAGAATAGCCGTGTCATCAGCATAAAGGGCGATGGTGGATGTGAGAGGATTTTGAGGGATGTCTGCCATATAGATGTTGAACAGGATCGGGGCTAGCAGTGATCCTTGAGGAACTGCAGCGAAGATTTTCTGTTGGGTTGTGAGCGATTATGCTTCAACAGCCACATCAAGAGCACATGCACCAAAGCTTCAAAAGTTATCGCCCAGCTATACCCCTTGATCAACAGACACAGCAAACTAAGCTCAAGAAACAAAATTCTACTGTACATGACAGTGATCCGTCCCACAGTTATATACGCCTCCCCAGCCTGGAGCCATACCTCCAAGACAAACATCCTCAAGCTACAAAGACTACAGAACAAGTGCATGCGAATGATACTGGATGCCTCGTGGTTCATCAGGAACTCCCAGATCCACCGGGACATAAACATCCCCTACATCTCTCCACTACTACGCTCCCTAGCAGAAAAATTCTTTATGAAGACATCTACGCATCCAAACCAACTAATACAGCAAGCAGGAAACTATGACAGTAATGCCCACTGGAAACATAAAAGACCGAAAACCATCCTAACACCCAACGACGTGTAACCACTTCTGCCCACTCAGGGCGAGCTGAAATAGCTCACACATCTCTCCCATCACTGCTCCCGAAACAGACAACAGGGAATATGAAAAACGTCAAGCTTCACCATCTGCGCCATATATGTCCTGCGTCCTTGTTTCTTTTAGGAACTAAAAAAAAACTACTTCTAACCAAAAAAAAGTAAAAGATCTTAGTGGAAATAAAAGGCTTTAGTAAATTCTTTAATTGCAAATTTCCAATCAACTTTGTTTAGAATTCGAAAGTAATTATCTAGATTGTTTCAAATTTATGCCATTTTTGATACATTTCGAAAATGCAGTAGCATCCATTGAAATTCTTTTTGTTCGTTTGTGCGGAGGCAAATAGTAACTACTCTACTAACTACACAACTTTCATTCAAGATATCTGGAGAATGTTTACTGAAACAAGTTCAGCTATATCAATTTTTATGTCAATGAGATCAGATCTAGTGGCAAAATTAGGTGAAAAAATTCCAAATGATTAACGAAAGAATATATGCTGCAATTGACAAGAAATCCATAAATTCATTTTATACATTCTATAAGCCAAAATGGCTGTAGGTTCAAATTGCAATTAAGGGATGACGTCATTATACAAGCATATTACTGCGCACCTTTTAAACTGTTGTTTACGCATCTTTTTAGCGATTGTTTGTATTCATAAAAATTACTTAATCAGTGCATTTAAACGAATGAAAAATGTGCTTTTTATTTCATTAATTAAAAAAGATCAATTAGTCATAGTAAATAACTACTTAAGTAATAGTAAATATAGAAAAATCTTTACTATTCATTTCCTGTTTGTTTACTATGAAGAAAATTTTAGCCATTTCCTGATAATTTTAAATAATTCAGTTGTTGTACGTTTTTTATTTGCATAACTAACAGCTAAGGGCAAAGTACTTCTAAAGTTATTAGTAGTCTGTATTGAAAATGAAACAAGACTATTATAAAGTATTTTAAATTTCATTTACGCGAACAAATTCAGTTATACTGGGTAAGAATGGGCTCTTTTTTGTTCTTGACTGCGGATCAATTTTCTTCCAATCCCTTTAGCAACTTTTTCCAGACTAAAGCAAACAGAAGAAAACAATTATTGATTTCTAAAGTCCACTAAGCGTGGTTAAGTAGGGTTGTAAATCCAGTCTTGTGGATTGATGAGTCACATGTTATGCATGCAAAAAGCTGTTTGATCAACGATTTCTTTCGTTCTGTTTTTCAGTAATCTCATCACGTTTGTTCAGTTCGCTATAAAGACAGACTCTTGCACGGTTTAGTTCGAAGTTTAAACATTTGCGAATCGGGAATAGAAAAGCATGTACTGTTGAGTGAAGACAAATGCTATTAGATTAAATTCTTTAGCCAAAATAGACAGTAGTATAGATCAACTACTCGAAAAACGCATGCTTAAGATTGTATCTAGTGGAGCAGACACCCTCTTCACCTCTGAAGTTTATATGCACGAAAGTCTAATCAGCTTAAAACTAGCGTTGCAACAAAAACATTGAAAGACTTCGGTTTAGTTACAGAAAATTGATAAACAACAATTTAAGATTTCTTAGTATTAAATAGAAAGAAATATAGTAAATGCATCAGAATCTCACAACTTAGATGGGTTTCGTGTCGCAGTGTCCTTTCATCTAAGTTTTGTGGTTGGCATTAAACATGTGCTGACTTGAACGATCCAGATACGAAGTTCATGAGGGACAGAAGAACGTCATTTGTAAACTTGTTTGATTGTTTGTTTTACTCAGAAAATGACAAAGATGATAAACTTAATAAAAATCACTGGAGTAATTAACAGAACCTTTAAACCTAAGTACGTACAGAAACACACAAGACTCAGGGTCTACAAAACAGTAGTCAAACCTACATTATTATATGTAAGTGAGATCTGGACCTTCAGAGAAAGAGACATACAGAGAATTCAGGTAGCAGAAATGAAACTCCTTAGGAAAAACAGAAAAGCTTACCCTATTAGATAAAAAAAAAAAAAAGAAATAGTGAAATAATTAAAAATCTCAAAATCAATCCCATAACAGACTCAATGATCAAATATACGAAAAACTGGCTAGAACATAGAAAGAATGTAGAGAGAAAGGTTACCAAAATATCTTAACATATAATCCTAGAGGAACAAGGAATAGGGAACAACCAAAAAGAAGATGGACTGAGTCCGGAACAGGCCACGTGGCCTAGAGCCTGAATAGGAAGACGACGACAACAACTGCTTTGCTTGTCAGTTAATAGACAGTATAGAGCATATGCACGAAGTACACTCATTGACAAGGTACACTACCGACACATTGGGAAAAGAAAGGCGTACTCTTTTGAATGTATATTAGGAACCACATAGCGAAGTTTATTGGAATGTCGGAGGATCTTTTTTTTTAATATAAATTTGTTGAATTATGACTTCCACGTGATGACTTATATCGGTAGAACTGTGCATGTCATCAAATGTGGTATATAAGTAAATCGTTACAATAAATTTTTCTCAGAGAGTTTTGATCCCTTCTCTCCTCTAGATCAACTAACTGTGCAGACCAAAATCTTCATCTAGAGGAATGCTAAAATAATCTTTTCTCTTCGAACAGTCGAGAAAGAGTGCGTTAAGAAATTCCGAATTTTCTAAAAATGATAAATAATTTCAATGTTTCCCCACTCCCATCCTAAGCGTAAATATTTGTAAGTTACTGTTTAAAAGACACGTTTCTCAAAGAGATCGTACTTTCACTTTTGTTTTTAAAAAAAATTTAGGTTCCGCCAACCTTATTGTATTATTCCGAACTAGACTTTCCTAAAGGGAAAAAAATATTCAAATGTGGGAAGGTTCACGTTTAATATTTCCAAGTAAATTTATTTGTATTTTGTACCGTTAATAATTATATATATAATAACAGATATGTTACCATATTTTAAAATCATAAGATAAATTAGCAACTGGATTGTTTTCACATTCAGTAATTATTCGAAATATTCTTTTAATAGATTCGTATGTTATAAAATGTGTTAAACTCTCCGATTTAGAGAGAGAGAGAGAGAGAGAGCAATTGCAAAGACATACCCGTTTTTGTCTCCATACTCCGAGAAAGGTCTGATACCTGAAACTTGTTCGATTCCATTTAAAAGAAAACTCGACTTTTCCTTGTAAACAGCGACAATTCATCGGGGAACAGTTCCACACACGTTAGGTACTAACGGCAAAATATCGCTCACGAAAGCTATTACAATGTAGAAGTTCACTAAATCAGTGATTAGCGGAGAAGATGGTTTTCAAATGGTGAGGAAATCCTAATTACAATCTGTATTTCGAGTCCCTATAAAAAAAAGTGTCGGTAACGATCCAGATTTCCGCTCGTATCTGGTATTGCCGAAGAATTCTCATTTATTCCAGTCGTTATCTTTTCTGCTAATGTCCCCTTTGCTTCTAGCAGAATTATTTGCAGAAAAAGAATGGAAAAATCCATTCTATGAAATAAGACCGGTTAAGTACATTAAGATAGATAATAGCTTTAATTCAAACCCTCGCCCTGATGCCACCATGAATGGCAAGGAGGGAAAACTGGTTCTTCAATTAACACATTTCTCTTTTCTCCACTTAAGTGATTCGGGATGTTCTAAATTACTTGGGAAGCGAGGATTTTAAATGCCACTCCTATTTTGTCTCCTGCATGCTGAGTAGTCGCCCAAAAGTAGGACACAATGGAGAACTTTCAGCCTGATTAGAGAGGCAGAAGAGTTTACATTCACAGAATTTTTTCTTTCTTTCTTCGTAGCGAAGTGATTAGGAGGAGGCTCTTCTGTTTTAAGTTGTTATTTTTAAATTGTGTTTTGGAACTGTGACTCTTTCAACAGGGCTTTCAGTTGAACAATAAAAGAGAGTTACTTAAACTTTGGCTTGGATTTCTGTAACAAATGAAGGGCTTTCACATTTGATAACATTGCTAATCTCACTAGCTTGAAAAGAAGAATTAGTTTATCGGAGAGAGAGAGAGAGAGAGAGAGAGAGAGAGAGAGAGAGAGAGAGAGAGAGAGAGAGAGAGAGAGAGAGAGAGAGAGAGAGAGAGAGAGAGAGAAAACGAACACTAAATTTCTTATTGGGAGTATGCAGATAAAGCTGATTAATCAGAGTTTCTCCTTTCAGGGTTTCATTCTCTCTCTCTCTCTCTCTCTCTCTCTCTCTCTCTCTCTCTCTGTTGTTGTTGGAATTACGGCCGAACAATACGAAGGGTGTATATTGTCTATGTGTTCATCAGGTTTGCCTTGGTGGATGAAAATTCCGTTTCCCTTAGGGGAAAAAACCCTGACACTTCCGGATTCGACTGGCTAACTCACCTTCAGATGAAAATCCTTTATAGACATTATTAACATCTTAAACTACTAACAGTATTCGAGTGACAACCATGTAGGAAATTTATCATCATCCACTGATTCCCCTCACCAATGAAGTGATCTAAAGCGTAAACATTGTCTACTTCCTTTCTGTCTCATTGTGAGATGGAGGCATTAAGGAACAAACTATGTGAATCACATTTTATTGTAAAGTTAGTAAGACAAACATAGAAACATAGGAAATATTTTACCAAGCATTAAATGAAATAATCCAGTCAAACAAGAAAGCTGATCGCTTTCTTGGATGTGGACGATCAGGAATTTCTTCTCGAGGCCAGATCATGAACCAAACGATCCTACGAAACTACTTTCCGACACTTAATGCAGTTCGTAGAAAATGATATCAAATGTGGTCTTCTTGGCAACTTGTTTCTGCACCATGACACTTCATCTTGATAATGTACGCCCACAGATGCGAGAACCTTCGAAACTTCTGCGCATGTCAGAAGAAGGAGAATACATTCCGATATTAGAGTCATCAATGCGTTTCGTGGGATGAGTGATTATTATTATACGTTGGAAAATTAGCTTTTCTTTTATGAAAATTCTAGTTCTTAAAGTGGTAACTATTTTGCTTGTACAACAGTTGGAAAACTTACATATAAAACACGTGATTTCGCGTGCTGGTGACCAATTCGTACATCCTTTTTTCCCCCTTTCTCCCCTTCAGCATGTATTGACTATTCTTGGCACATTTATCCATCTCCCTATTTATCCATCTCCCAAAATCATAGAACCGCCAGACTCGGTTCTATGATTTTGGGCGTACAATATGTGTTTACTTTCAGAAATGTTTAGTCAGGCATATTATCTCAGTGATTGCCCATTCACCGCATTTGTTTTCACTTGTAACTTCTTCCTTTTCCTCAGTCTAAAAATAGGCCAGAAGGGGAAATAAGTTCAAAATATTGCAAATCCGTGAAATGTATACAATAAGATAACTATATACTAATCTCAATTGATCTGATTTGAAGGAGAAAACTCATAGTAACTTGTAATTTATTCTAGGAAAACTTCAGTTACAAATATGTTTGCCCAGTCTTCGATTCTTTCATCTCTCTCTCTCTCTCTCTTTCAATCTCTCCCTATTTATCCATCTCCTTCTGTTTCTCTCCTTTCATCTCTCTCTCTCTCTCTCTCTCTATCTCATTCTGGCCCTTTCTTTTCCCTTCATTTTCTTTGTTTCTTTCTCTCTCTCTCTCTCTATCTCTCTATTTTGCTCCGTTCCTTTCTTCTCGATTCATTTTTTTCTCTCACTTTTTTCCCTTCCATTCTTTTTCTCTGTCTGTCTATCTATCCACTTCACTCTCTTCCACCTTCATTGTCTCACTGCGTCCCTCTGTCTATCTGTCTCGCTTTGTCTTCTTCCTTCTTCATTTTCTCACTCCTTCACTCACTCCTCTTATTCTGACTGTGAGTCTATCTAAAATTTTCACGTGTATCTGTTTCGTCACCGCGCCAGGAAGACTTCCCATCAGTTATAGTAAGTGTGGCGAAAAGTGTCATAATTTCTAGAGAAGTGCTTTAATTGGATCGCTTACCATCACGCAGTCCTATAATTAGCTGAATGTCTCAGTTGGCATATTCATAACACAGTGGGTGGGTAGACTCATTTATAACTTTGTTTCAAGTCTTTATCTTAAGCAGCCAGTTGAATGTTAGTAGTCTCACTTGAGTTTCCACGAAGTACCAAGTCAAAGTAGATGACCACGATTTCAGTAGCTTCGTTACGCAGGAAATATCTAATGGCCAAATGATACGCGTGCGTGTTCCTAGGTAGATTGCAAAGATGTTCCCTGTCGTACGCTTTTCGTAATTCCCAATGTTTAAAGTTAAATAACTGTGATTTGTCAAGTAAAGCCCATGATTACTGTAGATGAACTGTTGGGTTAAAAATTCGGATATATATACATAGATCATTATAGGGAAATGGAGTCTGTATACTTACAGTAAACCATTATGATAAGGATGTTATTAGAAATGGTTGACGGTAAGTTTCGTAAAGACAGTAACACGTAAACGATTGTTAACAATTAAAGATAAATGGACAAACAAAAGGGTCACCGAAATCAATTGTAAATGGTTAGCAGAATGACAAAACAAAATAATACTTTTTACAGTTTCGACTATTAAAATACTTTACAAATATAATGATTTTATGGATCGAATAGGTGAAAAATGATGTGATTAATTGCGATAAATGATAGAAATATGAATAAAATCATAATTATATTACATAAAATATGATGGCTTGTAATTTGTCTATATCAAAAGGACCAAATATTTTAAACATTTCGAAAATTTTAATATATTAAAATTTTCGAAAAAATATAATTTAATATATGATAATAATTCGTAAAATGCTCTAAATACAGTGAAGTGAAAGCAAATAAAAATTTAGTACTTTTTTTTTTTTTTTACGGATTTAATACCTTTTTCCTGCATAAGTTGGTACTAAATATTTTTGTTCGGTAGTCACCCTGGAAGACGCATACGTGCCGCATAGTTTGCGCTTGATCCTATAGGGATATACTGGACCGTGTGCGGAGGTGGTTCCAGAGTGGTATTATATGTGTAAAAAGCACGGGAAAATATTTTGAAATATTCATAAACATTAAAATAATATTTGTACATTATTAAATTTAATAATAATAATAATAATAATAATAATAATAATAATAATAATAATAATAATAATAATAATAATAATAATAATATAATATAATATAATATAATATAATATAATATAATATAAATTGCAATTATTCCAATTATATGACGTCAAAATGTTTTTCAGTTTTTGATTTTTTTTTTCTTTTACTCCAATTTAGTGGGCCTTATTTGACATCCATCGGGAAATCACACTAATATCGATAATTTTGATAAATTAATTAATTTATTTAGTACTAAATATCCTGGATGCAACTTACGTCTTTAGATAAATATATCTTTAGGCTATTAACCAATGAAACCAGGCAATGAAATTCAGCTTCCACATAAACTTAGTATTAAATAATATTCTTCTAGTTAATGATTCGCTAACGAGACATGGGTTTTCAGAACTATGAACTATGTAGTTAAGGCCGTAGCAACTCAGACTGTGAGGCCTGTATATAAATATAATATAACATGTTATTTATTTATTTGTGTGTGTGTGTGTGTTGCAGAATAAAAAAATCTGAGTTTTTAAACCCTTCCACCTCCGTATGAGACCAGTTAGCTCACCTTCAGTTGAAAAGTCAGTATAAAAGTTCATCGCATCCTAGGCGAAATTCGAACTCGAACCTTTTGTCAAGGGTCTTCACAACTAAATATATAAATGACTTCGGAAAGAATAGTAATACTACGAAAATATCGGCTATAAAAGTGAGATATTCTTCATCGATATGTTCTGCAGTGTGTAATGATCAATCGACAGTATTGTTGGTCGATCATTGCACAACCAGTTTCATTGTGTTAAATGGCAATGTACGAAACGATATAATGGAACTGGAAAACGTTTGAGTCCGATGGTATTCAGAAGCAGAATGAGCACGATGGTATAATAATAAGCAGATAGCTGAGAGAGAGAGAGAGTATTAAAACGTTTTTTTTTTGTTTTAAATTTATTTCTCCTTTTGTCCATGATGTGTCATTCAGTAAGTGTTCTCATCTCAGAAACGCACTTTAAACGAAGTCTTTTCAAGGAAAAGAGGGGAGGGGGCGGAAAATACAAGGGGAGCAATTTCGCATCAAATTTAAACTGTCTCGTGGGGGTTTTAAATTCGAGTGTGAATGGTACTTACAGAGAAGCACTGAAATCACAACGAAGAAAAATGAAATTCTAAGATGACAAAAATGATCAAAACAACAACACCAAGTGTTAGTGTGTGTGTGTGTGCGCATTTGTATGTTTCTACTGAATTTCCCCAAGAGGCGAGTAGCCAATTACAGGTTCTGTGTAAGCTCGAGCTACTTCGTTTCGCTAATTATCGCAAGATTTACAGAAATCTCTAATTATCCGGGCGTAAAGAAGTGAAAGAAAAGCGGTCGAAAATAAGAGAAAAGGGAAGAATATTAATTAGTCACGAAAGAGAAGCTGCGAAGATTTCAAAGAAAATGCACGAAAACGAACTAATTTAGCACCAAAAGGCGGACTTAAGACGTGTGAAATCCGGGGCATTTTCTATAAAGGAAAACTGCAGAGGCTCTCATTTGCATATTGCGAGTTACGTAGTGCGTGACCTCTACTTAATGTATATGCCTAACAAAAATATTTCTTTCATTTCAGTAAACGTACAGACGTTTGCGCCATCTACAATATTTTTCATATATTATGCATGCTTTAGTTTGTCACAGGCATACTTAATACATTATTATTATTATTATTATTATTATTATTATTATTATTATTATTATTATTATTATTATTATTATTATTATTATTATTATTATTATTATTATTATTATTATTATTATTATTTCAATTCCACTCTTGTTTAATAGATTGATGTTATTTGCTTTGTTTCGTTAACCTAATAACGCTTAAAGATCAATTAATAGCAGTTTATAATAATTACTGCGAGTACGGTAGACTGCTTGTTTCTTATGCCGCATTGTTGAGGATAGCTAACCGGGAAAATGTATACTTGCCAACCGGTAAGTTGTTCGATTGTTATATCACTCCGCGCAGGTTTACTTATAACTGTGATCCGTTGTAGTGGTCAGCGATTACAAAATAGTGCGTTCTAATTAAAATCAGAGTGGAAGCTGGAGTTGAAGTAATATTAAATTATATACGAATTAGTATATATTTTTTACAACAGAAACAGAGAAAAAGAACTTGCACTACTAACTGGTATTCTCCCCCACCCAATTAGATAGATCTCTTGCGCAAATCAGTGTGAACACGCAATAATTATATTTTTCATTATATAACCATTAATAACAATTGTTGATGGGAATTTCGCAACTGATTTTAATTAATCTGTCTTCAGATAAAAGTGTTTTATTGTTGTGGTTGTTTTGTGCGATGTTTGTAGATTATTAATGAAAAATATTTGCTAGCGGATATCTTATTCTTCTTTATTTGGTCTTCAGATAATTCAGCTCTGCGTACGTATTTGGAGCTCTGGAATTAGGTCACGCCATTCTGAAGTAGGTTTCGATGATGGTGTGAATAAAATCATAAAAATGATACAAGTGCAATTTTTTTTTTTTATGGAAAAGATTTATATACAAAACAGGGGAAAACAACCGCAAAAAGAGAATATATCTGATTAGCCAAAGCTGAATTCTTCGAATCAAAACCCAATAGGAAATCTATTTCTTCTATTTCTTTTAATTAAACAAGAAAAAAGCTCATAAGAATAGATTATAATTGGATGATAAACTCATTTGCGTAGTGCGACATGTGTGGACTGGTACGCGATAGAAAACTTAGCAAGAGATATAACAATTAAAACAATGGGCTCATTGTATAACATAATACAAATGGAAGTCTATAAATGTACAAAAACAATTAAATACAATAATCCCGTCCATCTCTTCACTTCTGATTAACGTGTTAGGTCCTATGGTCGCTTACAGCCCAAGTAACATTTTTTATATATTTGTGCAAAGAATCCAATCACCATAGTCTGTTGTCTCTGCAAATGTTTGTGCATGGACTCGTGGCTGGATTTTCCTGACAAAAATCTATCCCTATCTGTTTTTTGTGATAATAACTCCCCAGACTATAAAACAACAGGAGATGCAAACAGGTGATGCAAATAATATAGATACGGACTAAAATTGCACATCTGCCATCACATCTGACAACCTGTAATTACCATTACTGGTTGTAGGATATCACATTGCAAAGAAATGTAATAAAGGAACGTAATAAAAATGTGGCTGATAGGATATGTGTTATCAAGCAATCTAGAAAAAACGGTTGCATCTCAATTATCTAGAAAATTTAAGCGAGTACAGGCGTGGGGACAGTGCAGAGAGTACTGAACTTGCTGAATTTCCAGGAAGGGGTGAGTGACCTTCTAACAATCCCCTAATAACAAGAGTTCATGCTTAAACAACGATGAAACGTGTACTTCGGTGCGATGAATCTCATCACAGTCTCTTGCTTGGGATGGAAGAATCTTGATCTAATGGCAGCCCTTCAGAGCTGCGAGCAGGTTTACGTTGTTCCAACTGTAGTTGGTGCGAAGATGTGGTTTTTTTGGCATGGAATTGATCCGCTGTTATTTATTTAATTTTTATTCGATATTAGCACAAATGAATATCTCCATATTCTGGATTCTAAGTTCAAGGGCCGTATTCGTTCCAACAAGACATTTCATTCTGTTATTATGGCTGGGGATAACAGCATGTCCATAATGGGCTGGCTCATTCGGAGATTCGATATAAACACTAATGAACATTTTTCAGATGAAATAGGACGGTGTGTGAGGAGTCGTCCCTGAAGGCTCCTCCCAACTAACATCACTGAGAGAATTTCAAACAGTCATGAGTAAAGAATGTCCCATGACAGTTTTCAGAAATACGTGGAGAGTTTACCGCACAGAATAAATATTGTAACATAGCCAAGAGTTGTCCTTGTGTTATAGCATTCTACTTTTCTTCTTTTTTTTTATACCAAATTATTATCTTATTAAAAAGGCAATATTATTATCATTGTCTATTCTTGGGCCTTCCAAACATTTCTCAATGCAGTGTATAATAGATTAGTACCGTTGGTGGACTAAGATATTCTGAAACCAAACATGGTGTTTTTTCAAGCCACTTTATGTCCCTAAGAAACAGGTAGTACTGCACCGCATCGTAGGATGAAAATCATCTAGCACCAAAAACCTTTCACGAACGTCTCCATGCCACAGTGAAATTCGAACTAATAGCTAGTTAGAAAGTGTATCTACGGCGCACTCCGCTAACCAAATTAAAAACTGACAGTATGGAAACTGGCTAATTCACCTTCAGTCGAAAAGTCGGACGGTTCCTTATGTCCTCTTAGATGTGATCCAAAAACCAAGATTTATCCAACAAAAGTGTGTATTGTGGGTGAGTTCGCTACTACTGCGTTGAAATATAGAAACTTATTTGCATATTTATGTAAAGTGGGTTTATTTTTAACTATGGCTATCACAAGCACTTCCGAAAAGATATGAAAGATAAAAGGCAAAATGGGGGTAAGTTACTATGAATACTGCAGAATGACAAAACAGTAATAAGCCGTATATTCATTATTGTAAACTTTACCCATCTAATAAACACAACTTCCTTTAGCATCAAAACTAACAGCTAAAACAAAACAATTGAATTGGTTTGGTTAATTCATTGGGCTAATAATTTTCAACAATGAAATAAGTTACGGTAACAATCGACAAGATTCTCAGTGCATTCTGGGAATGAATTAGCAGGAAAAGAAGAATTAAACATATCCAAATAATATCATAGATTAATGGTTGCAATTACAGTAAAGCTTCTAACCTTTAATTTGTACAATAAGTCTTGTTTAACCTTTTAATTAGGTTAGTTTGTTTTAATATTTCGAAACGTAGCACTCTAGAGGAGAAAACAACCCAGTTATCGATCCTCCTATTAAGTTATTTAGCCAGGGACTCATTTCAGTGACATTACGGTGCAAAATCAGTTCTCAATATTGTCCTTGTATTTATTAGACTCAATTAAATTATGTTATTACTTGAAAACAACTATTAAATCTTTGACTAACGACCTAGCAAAAATGTACCTCTTTCTCAAAATATTCTTTCTAAATAAAGAATTGTGGTCATTTGCGGGCTGCTTTACAAAATGGAAGCGGTAATCTTTTTCTTTCTTTTTTTTATACCGAGAAACCAACGAAAGAAGAAAGACAAAGTCATAAATATAATCACGAAAGCCACTTAATTAGTAGCTCTAGAAACACTTTTCAAGGAAAACTTTAATAGTAATAAGTAAAGTAACATGCAGCATACAATAATTCTTATAGTTTTTCTTTGGATGCAGTTTCCGCTAATAAAATAACAAAGTCGGTACCTTAGACCCGAAATTAATTGTGTCATGTTCATAGCGGTGAGCGTTATTCACATTTTCTCTCCCCTCCCCCCCTTTCGCTCAATTTTTCTTTCCCTTTCCATCCACTGGTTTAACCCCCATCGGCCAAAAAGAGATGCCTGAAAGTAGAGTCATACATCATAGGCCGCTTACCATATTAGTACGTTTAGTTAAATTGCTGGAAGAGAGTGGTCGAGACGAACCATTATTGTAATGCTTAAGCGTTATACTGATGTAATTTGCTCGGACGTGTACAGAATGTTATTTCGTAAGGGCAACGAATAAGCGCCAAAATGTCGTGAAAGCCATTCTGGATTTTGTTGCGTAACCCACGGGAGGCGCCCAAAATGGGTACCATAGTTTATAATCGTTGATATAAATTACAGTAACTCTTAACCGGTGCTGTACTTCACTAATTTGCCATACACTAATTATGCCCAGGCTGTTATAAGTGTAGAAATGCTATTTGATTACTTTGAATTTCAAATCACACACAATGAAGAGAACTCTTAGTGAGTAAATATCTCTTTAAGTCAACCAGAAAGGCCATAACATCGATTGTTGCCTTGCAGTAAATATGTTTCAAAATTATATTTTAAAATAAAAGGTGTGTATTGAAAACTTATAAAATATTATATAATTTTGAAATAAAGAAATATTTAAAACTTTTATATATTTTGTTTTGTGTTCTATTTAATACATAAAGTATATATCGATTACTGTTTATTTTCTTTTTATTAATTTTATTTATCTATTTTCTATTTATTTTAAATCTCTCGTTCTAGTACTTTATGAAACAATCGCCTTCATTCTGAATAATTTTTATCAGTTTCTAGAAATTTTATACAAGAGCAACAATGACCCTTGTTTTAAATACAGTGATGCATAATTGTATTGAGTTCTGTTACACGCATGCGCAAATTCATTATTATTTCAACAATCATTTTTCAAAAATCATCAATTTCGTTTTTTTTTTTTAACAATGGTTAAATTGGAGTCAGTTTCCAACTTCAACAATACATGATTTTGCACCACTTTCGTTTGAAATATCATCACAAGAATATAAAAATTTCAAAAGAACTTTTAACAATTCAAAACATCAAGCGAAACTCATCAGAACATTTCCAACATTCTGACCTAAATACATCATTCGCTAGTGTTTTACTTTTCAATGCATTTCATGCCACAATTTTCAGCGTCACTAGTCTGTTTCATTCTAGCATTAGACAATCGCTAATGAACCCGATAAGCACAGAATATGTTTCTCTGCTGCACACGAGGTTTTGTAAATAAAACGAGGTGACATTCTGCCCTGGAGTTCCTTCTTTCTTTAGATTACTTCTAGAAAGATGTTTTGCAAGCTCGTAGCGTCGTTTTTATCAGATTTTCTTTGCAGCTTTCCTCGAAAGACGGTATCTTATCCTATCTTTATCTCCTTCCTGCTTCAGTGTTTGCGAAAATCGAGCTGTCCTCTTTAATTATCAAGTGCCTTGCATTTTTCGAAAGCTTATTTCATTTATATGCAAATAAGGCTGTTTCCCTTCGAAGTAATTCTGTGTTCGACCTCCATTTTTAACATCTCTCGCCAAGCTAATATCTCGTGGCTAATAGATAATTATATTTATATTGTCTGCGATGTTAATTTATATTTTTCTTTGCAACTTGTCGTTATGGAAACTCTTCAAAAACCAACCTTTTTTTTATTGTTTATTTTGTAATTTTTTTTCACCCATTTCATTTTAGTCCCCACTATCTAAAACTTAAATTAATGCAAAAATAACTGCTTAAATTATAATATATTACATTAAAAATATACAGATTTTGTCATTAGAAACAAACGCAGGCAAGGTTGATTATAAATAAGTATATTTATTCAGAATTATTAAAATGAGGAAAGATACGCAATTAATCGAAATCGAATTTTTTAAAGTCATCAAAGTTGAGAAATTGAATAATTTGCGTTTGTCAAAAAAAAAAAAAAAAAAAAAAAAAAAACAATTGTGCTCTGGTTTAACGAATTACAGTAACATTTGAAAAAAAAAAATCGGATTTTAAATTCGACTGAATTTAAATGGAAATTTTAAATTTAAACAAAAATTCCAATTATTATTTAAATCCGATAATTTTATAATTCACATTATGCAAAAAAATAGATCTGAATACTGGACCGTATCTATTTTTACCTAAAGAGTTTTTTATTTATTTTTATTTATTTATTATTATTACTATTATATTTTTTTTTTGAACGCTGAATTTTTTATCAATTAAATTTATCAATTAATTTTTATCAAGTTATCAATTAACTGTTGGAATTATATATATATAAAATTCCAACAGTTAATTGAATTTATGGACAGTATTTCAATTAAGGATCGCATGATTACAAAAACAAAATAAAAACTCTAAAAATAGTATTAGATTTTTTTAAAAAAAAAACATTACGTTGAAGTTTGTGACGGTGACTGATATATACATATTAGTTTTTTTTATTTTTTAGTAGCTCTCATTTTATTAATATCATTTGCTTCAGTTATCACTAATTATATATATATTTGCAATTTGCATTAGAATTATGTAGACTTTTTTTTTTTTTGTGTGTGTGTGTGTGTATGTGTATGTGTGTGTGTGCGTCCGTGTGTGTGTGTGTGTGTGTGTGTGTGTGTGTGTGTGTGTGTGTGTGTGTGTGTGTGTGTGTGTGTGTGTGTGTGTGTGTGTGTGCGTGTTGATTTTGTTTTTGGCTGTGATTTCCAGCCAGTGGAGTTTATTCTTTAGAAAACCGAAGCAGGTAAAAAGTTAAGAATTAAATGTTAACACTTTTTTTTTAATTTTAAAATTACTGTTTAGGATAGATTAATTGGTCGAAAACTCACGAGAAATAGGTTACAGGCAGCTTCAATGATTTGAAATTAAAACAAGAACTGAACATACGACTGCAATAGATTAAGAAAGAGATCTAATTTTTCTTGTTAGTGTCGATTAGTTTGATATATAATTAAAAATATTGAAACCGAATGTCAAATTTAAACACAAACGGTGATCTAAAAATTTCAACCAAAACAATTAGAGTTATGAATCTTGTTTATTGTTCATGTATGTTAATTTTGGGTGTTCTGCGGCCAGTTTGTCTGTTATGAGAATAAAAAATTCGAATTTCTGGGAGGGAAATCCCAGTACCCCTGCATGAGGCAGACTAACTGCTGTTCAGTTGAAAAGATGCTATAAAAGTTCTTCGCATGCTAGATACGCTTAACAGTGCTGGTTTTAGAAGTAAAAAGCTATCCACATTACTGATATTGCTTTTTTTTCCCAGTAAAATATTCCATGGAATCGCTAGCATTTCTCAGCAAGTACTATAATAAGTAGCAAAATTAAAGTGTTTTTTTTATGTGAATTCAACCCACCCTATAAAATATTAGATCCGTGGATAGATAAAGAGTTATATACACGGAATAGCTCTCTCTAAGAGACCAAACATGCTACATATTCAAGTCACTTGAAGCTTTCATTAAGTAGGGCAGAGACTTCGCATAAAATTCATCTGCTGTCTAAAAATAATCAGGACCATATTAGAATGTGATTCGCTTATCTTATTGACGATTTTTTTCTTACATATGAAATTTAATTTTTGTATTTGCACCGGAGATCGTTAAGAAGTTTGAGTTGTTTCTGAGTGAAACTGTTCATTACAGCAGCCTGCCCGAAAACTATATTTTCAACTTTATCCCTATTTTTCTCTCTATATTCATAACTTCTAAAACTTAAAATATCATTATTGAGACGGCTACTTTGATGCATTAGATTTGTCATTGCAAGGTCACTTTAATTTTAAATTGAAAACATTTGCACACTAAAATTAGTATGAGAGATTTAATTATTTATTTATTTAACTTGAATTAATTACAAAGTTCTACCTTTCTGACTAGCTAAATTAAAATAATTTCGCCATTCTTAATTACTGTAAAATTATCGAATATAATTAACTAAAGTGCGATAGATCTAAAAACCCTTGCTCAAGATTTCTGGCGTCTTCTATTACTGCATCTGTTAATATTGAACGGAGTCGCTACTTTGATTTCAATGCTTTAATAAAACTCATTACCTTAGAAGATAAAATAAAATTTTACTCTCTGAAATAGTTAGTTAGTGAAACTCAGCGGTGACCACCATTGTCAGTTTAGCTTGGAACTGTGGCCGAAGTAATTAACCTTATGAAACCAGTCTATCAAGCCTACTATCAAGTTATTCTCAGCATATGAACAGTCTATACTAGGAAGCGCCAACTATGGTTCTAGAGTTGGATACCACCAACTTTTGTTTTGGTCTCCACACCTAGTATGAGAATTTTGTCTGTAATACTGCTGTTTCTATTTTGGAAATAATGTGTTTATCGCTAGACTAAAGTACAAAAAATCACGATAAAAAGAAACGTTTTTTATAAGATATTCTTTTGATCTCTGAGCAAAAAGCAGCATATAAATTGCGGTTTAGAAGCAGTTATTAAGAGTTCTTTTTATCTATTATAGTATTACTTGAAAATTAGACATCGGAATTTATACAACAATAATGTCAGCCAAGGAGCCACTTCTAAATAAGCCAACCGCTTGCTTTCTCAATACATGGCTCACCTGTTTACATAGAAATGTTGTTTTATGCGATACTATTTATTCGTTTTCGACGAAGGAGATAAAATTAGTCGAAGAGTAAATTATCAAAATGGGTTGAATGCTGCGACCTGCAGCGGAGTTATTTTACTTTCGTCTTCCTCCTTTACAACTCTTCCCGCCGTTTTTGTCCGAATGTACTAAAACCTTCGGTTTCATAGATAGGAAGGATCTTTCCTACCAAAAACTCATAGTTTTTCTTAGGTTTTTCTTCCACGAGACAGGCAAACTGGACAGAAGACAATCAACAGCATAATATAATACAATAGCCTCACAACCGAAGTTGCTTCGGCCATAATACAAAAGAAGCCACAACAAAACTATGGAATACAGTTGCTTCTTACTTTGCTTAATTTCAGGGATGTCTGTGGAACAAAACATCTCCTAACCATCTTCAATTAATTAGATTTAACAGTTCAAGAAGACTGTCTTTTTGAATACCGTTTTCGAATAAAGTAGTAGATAAATGATATTTATCTTTTAAGATGAATATTGGAGTTGTAGCAGGTCGCATTTCAGTCGAAATGTGTTTGTAATAAGACTAATCAGCTATTTCACTACGATGATTAATTTACGAGCTATTGTCCTTGATCCTGGCTGTCAAAATTCTTAAACTTCTACTATCTATTCAACAAAAAGATATTGAACTAACCAACTAGGTGAGATATTCTTTAGACGGGGCCAGTAATGGGGAGTGTTAAAAACATGATACTAAAAATCTGAATTTGGCATTGGAAACTAAAAGAAAGAGGTGAAGAAAGTTTTTCACCTTGGGTATAATATACGTTAAAGATACCAAGCTATTTTAAACCTGGTTTTAATTCATTTCCCAAGTAATCAAACAGACAAGTAAGTCAAGTTTGCATCTGCAAGTAGTGCAAGTCTGGGTGACTCGCACGTAGTGCAAGTCTTAGGCAACTCGTGGTAAAGGTGGAATAAGCTCTGATCACTATT
The DNA here is from genome assembly GCF_054136105.1 of Typopeltis vanoorti. Taxonomy (NCBI): domain Eukaryota; kingdom Metazoa; phylum Arthropoda; class Arachnida; order Uropygi; family Thelyphonidae; genus Typopeltis; species Typopeltis vanoorti. Next base: position 133,125,486 of record NC_143552.1, read on the forward strand.
CTTAATATTTACCCTTAATGCAAAGCCCATCTCCTTGAGGAGATGTATGATGCTATGTATTAAAGGCAAGGGGTCACTACCCAGACCGGTTTCGACCTTTATTGAGGTCTCATCAGTGGGAGCCAGGCATGGAAATAATTAAGTAATACAGAGCTTATAAGTATTTTACCAAAACAAGTTACCATAAGGTGCTTTGACCTTATTAAATATAAAAATCTCAGGAGGAGAATTTGTTTGTCAAAATCTCGCACCAAATTTGTTTTTATTAGATTTTTAAACTAATTAGGAAATAAAACGTTCCAAATATAATATACTGCCTTCATGGCTTTAAGTGTTCAGCTGTAATTGTTATCAAACCCCGAGACCAGGTCTAGAAAAGTACTTCCAGACCAGTATGAAAATAAGTTTAATTATTCAATCTAAATATGTAATATTTTCAAATAAAAAAAAAAGAATGTAGGCTTTAAGTATGAATTTAAAATTTGATTTCAATTTAAAAAAATAAAAATTCAATTTATATTTAAATATTTTTAAAATAAAAGATGTCAGTTTATCTTGAATTGTTTCTTGGCAAGTTTGAAACTGTTGAGTAGTCAGACGTCTAGAAATGCTTATTGAATTAGATTTTCCGAGTTAGTTATTTAACAAACTTAGAAAATGAGGTTAAGAAAGCGAACTTGATTTCATTGTTTATTTCTCTCATCCGCTGTTGAAGTTACGATCGAAATTATGACTCCGTGGCCCATTTCCAGCTTTTAAATTTGTCTTCCTTCCTTGCTACTCTCGAAAAGTTCAGTGATCTTTGATTTATTGGAAGTTTTTTTACGTTATCGATCGAAATGTTTGTCGACATTGTATGGTGGATGGTTGATGTTTCTTTCACGTGGCAGTCGGCGAGATACTAGTATACATAATATTTTGTAGTTACCACTGTAGCGTGGAATTGGGAACAAGATTATCTCGCAATGTGGCCCGCAAATTTGCATGATTTATTTTTATTGTTATGGCTGTAGGCCCCGTTTATTTGTTCCCATTGCTACGAATGCATTTGTTAAGTATGCTTGAATAATTTTTGAATTCCATTGGAAGCGCAGAATTAGTCACAAGTTCCGATTCTTTTATTTTTGAATTTTTGCTATAAATTTTCAAAGGTGCTCAAATACAGGGTGGCTTGAGTGGAGGGGGGGGGTCGTATCCTGGTGGTTACTTGACCATTTCCCTCAAGATATGAGGGGCATATGGGTAGTTTAATGTATAATGCGAGTTAGAATTAAAAAAAAAAAAAAGAAAACTAACATCATCTGCATAAACAAGATTGCCGGAGGATCTTTTATGGTTTGAGAAACTCAGTACTGATGTTTTCATTGGCACTAGAGAACTTAGGAAAGTAGAGGTGGCATGAAAACTAGTGAAAAAAAAAAAGGGGGGGGGGACAAAATATACTTTTGTGTTTGAATGTAAAGTACTTTTTAAGTCCGTGAGATGATAAAAGTCCTAGAAAGTAAAGAAAGATAAAGTTCATAATTATTAGAAAAGATTAAATAATATAAAGAAAATCATAAAAAGGCAAATGGCAAGAATGAAGGAAGAAGAAATGACAAAAGAATTAGCTAAATTTTAGAGAATATTTTAACAAATGAAGGTTTAAAAAAAAGAAGCAAGTAATGAAGAATAAAAAAAATGTAATGGTATTGATATACCTATACTTTTAGAATCTATAGTAGGTGAGATTAATATAAAAATACTTATAAAGATTAAAACAACGGTAAACAGATCAGCACAACAAAAGTTTAAAATGTTAGAAAGGAAGAATCAAAAACATTTAAAAAGAGAAACAATAAAACGGTAAACTTATAGACAGAAAGAAAGAAAATTACAAGAAAATATAATTCACACCCACACTGAAAAATTTGACGCGTATGACAAAGATAGAAGAAATTTTTTTTCTTATTTTAAATAAATAATTTATTTATTTTTTTAAATAAATATAAATAATTTATTTTTACTTTTTTTAAATAAATAATTTATTTCTCTTTTTAAATAAATAATTTATTTTAAAGAAAATGATAAACCAAACAACAGAAAATAGCTTCTGGAATTTTATGATATATATATATATATATATATATATATATATATTTTAAATGATATATTAAATATTAAATTATATATATATTAAATATTTATTAAATTATATATATTAAATATTAAATTATATATATATTTATTAAATGATATATATATTAAATATATTAAATTTATCCAAAATATCAGCATTTAATTTAATATATTAAATTAAATTAAATGCTGATATTTTGGATAAATGTTGGCTCTCTAACATAATCTAAACATTAAATATTCCGTATGGTATTTTCCCATAATATCTCTTTAAATTTAAGGATAACTGCATCTTATACCGAGTAATTTTCTTATTTTGTTACTTTTTTTAAATGAAACAAATAAAATCCTACACTTTTATTAATGATTTTATCATATTTTATTAGCTTTCATTATTTTATTCCATTTCTTTATTGTTTTCGTGTATTGATTGCATTTTATTGCTATTTATTTAATTTCAAATTATTCCTATTTTTAATTTTTCCTTCTTTATTATTATTAGTGTTTTATATTTTATTGTTTTATGAATTTTAGAAACATAAATAAATTAAAATATGAGCGTTTTAAATATTTAAAATAAATATTTAAATATATTAATGTTTTAATATTTAAAAAATTTAATGTCTTAAATTTGTTTTGTCTGCTGTTGAATGAGATGAATGTCACCAATATTGACTTTGTCAATGTTATTTTTTGTGACTCACATAAAATAATATTGACTTTGTCAATGTTATTTTTTGTGACTCACAAAAGGTTATAAATGTGTAGTACATTAGTGTGGGAGTAATCTAAGGATATTTTTTACATTTTTATTAATTAAAAAAATTAGTGTCTTTTATAAATATTTTACAAATTATAGAACACAATCCTATAAACTCAACAAAAAAAAATTATTTTATTTTTATCTTTAATAAATGGAGTAATACTTTCACACCTGAAATTAAAATTCATCCTGACAATGAAATAAATCTCTTAAAGACAACAGATATTAGTTTTGGTAGCATTCAAAACTAATATTATTTGAATTTATCCCGACCAGCTGGTCGGGAATGTATAAGCCTAACCAGAAGATTAGGAGTAAGTATTAGATTAAGTATAAATAGCAGAAAGGTATTAAAAACTATCAGTTATATTTAAAAATTCAGTTTTTTTACCTTGATCATCTCAAAGAGCTTCTATTGATTCTAAAATGGATGGATATTCAGCTTCCATGCGAACACTCTTCCTACTTCTCCACTGAAAATGCCTGATATCCTTTTCTATTTCATCATTCTTCCAGCTGTTTAGTCAGTATATTATTTTGTCTTCTTAAGTGCTGTGTTTTCTTAAAGTTTCCTTATTACACTTTTTTACTTTTCATTTCCTGAGTTTATGCAAAAAAATAATAATAATCTTATTGCCATTTTCGTCATATTTGTTAAACAGGTTTAAAACACCGCAGCTCTATTTAAATTAAAATGTCTGCTAGTATAGAGAACATTCGCTAAGTTTGTCGCGATGTCCTTAAAGATATGAGACAAATTAAATATTAGTTCTAATAAAGAAAACCCAGCGCACACTATGTAAAAAAAAAAGGTTAGTTAGTTTGAAGAGCATCTCTGTAATCTAACTAGCAGTCGCAAGTTACGAGTTAAGAATATGTTTCATAAAACATAGCAGTGACTACATAGCGAAGTCGATATTTAAAAAAAAAAAAAAATTGGGTTCAAATCTGATGAAAGCGAAGAATTTGTACATAGCAGATTAATTAGGTTGTCGTAATGTCATTAAAAAGTGTTTTTTTTTTCTCTTCCTTACAACTGTGAAGTAGGAGGCTGAAACGTTTAGGTTTTAACTGCAAAACATTTTTCATACAAAAGAATTTATTGGACGCGCAATTTGTCTTCGTATAACTAGCACATATAAATCAATCACTAAATGTTTTCATGATTTTTTTCTTCACTGTTTAAATACTAAAAATTGACATAAGCAACATTGACAAAAACAGTAACTGTACAAAATGCTCGTTCTTTTTTTTTTTTTTTTTTTTTTTTTAATTTAATGGACGAATAGGACTGTAAAGTGCCAGAAATGAATTGCGTAGAATAAGGCATGAAGCACCTTGTTTCTTTGTTTTAAGGCCAACGAATGCAACTAAGATTATGATTCGTGCAATTTGTCTGTAAACTGCGTGTGTTATGACCGGTTTGTCTGTTTTTCAAGATGAAAAACCCAACTATCAAAGAAGAAAAAAAGCAGTCAGATCCTCATGAAACCATCTAACTCACCTTCAATTGAAAAAGGTCCCCGATAAGGGTTCTTTGCATCCTAAACAGGATTCGAATGCAATTCTTTCCAACCAAAAGCTTTATTGAAACCGACTGAGTTACGGAGGCTCGCATGAAGCACGTCAATCATATAGTAAGACATTCTCGTAGAGCGCATATCCAGATGTGCGCGAGTGTTTGTATGTGCGTAGGCACGCGATTCGACCTCTTATCTGGAGTCTTATAAATTGCGCGAATTCGAAGGTCGATTATTCTGTTTTGCAAGAGTAAACATCTTGAGTTAGGAGATCAGTTAAATATCTCAGGTTGTGAAATAGCTAAAAATTTCTTCAAAAAAAGATTCTGTTAGAAAATGAAAGACAACAGAAGCGCAATATCCAATACTCCCTGGAGGCCATTTTATATATACTTATTATGTATGTCGCACTGCCTTTCTTTTTAAAATGCGAATCCTATTTACAAGTTAGTTAACCTGTAGTACGTTTAATACTGTAAATAGGGTAATGGTTGAATAATGTCAAACCCTTTTCTAGGACCATATAGGGATTATTTATTTATTTTTAATTATTAATTTGTAGTTGAAAAAACTTGGAGATATACAAAAATACTTGCTCTTCACCGAGCAAGTATTTTTGTGTTTTATATATATACTTACTGTTTTGTTTATAAAATCGTATTTTAAAATTCAAATATAACATTTATTAAACAGGAAGCATACCAAAGGAATATTCAGTTTATGTCTTCTGGTAGGCAGCCGAAATGTTTGTTGTTAAATCCGTCGATATGATCAATGCTGAAAAGACGAAGGGGTTACAAAAGGCTTAATGTAAACGATTTCGTGTTTCTGCTGAAACCTTGAACCAAACCAAACCATTTTGATAGGAAAATGTAGCTACAATTCCTTTGTTATGGTGCTCTCAGGATCTTTCAACCTTAGCCAGCAACGGCTAGAATAAAAAAAGAAAAAAAGAAAAAAAGAATAAGCCCCGAGATGCTACTAAAGAGAGTTTGTATGCTACGTGCAGGTTGTCGCAGCTCAAGTTATTCTCTTGGGGTATCCCTGCGTTCGGATGAACGCTAAGCACGCACAGTTTCACACACCTACACACACACACACACACACACACACACACACACACACACACACACACAAAAAAAGGAGAAAAGAAAGAATAAGACTTACCAAGTATGTGGTGACTAAGGTCTTCTTGAAGAAACTTTCATGGGCTTCCTAAAGAGTTATGGACACGGAGCTTAACCGGCCCATAAATACTATTAAACATTAGATTAATTAATTCGTTTTTCTTTTATTATTTTGTAAGTACACTCATGATGTTAAGTAAGATATAAGACAAAAAATAACAACCTAATAATCTTTTTTTTTTTTTTTTTTTCGCTAGATGAGTGAAGCAAAATGCTTTTCATATTCCCCGTTATCTGTAAAGAAAATGTATGGATGGGTAATATGGATCTAAAAGCTCTGATCATGGCAGGAGGATAACAGCAAACTTCATTGGCTACGGCATTGCCATCCATTACCCTCACTGGGTATCCATTTTAGTCGCCTCGTATACGACATGCATGGGCTACAGTGGGGGCCCTTCTTATCCCGGCCTCCACACGGAGTGCCTAATAATCTTTTTTTTTTTTTTTGGATGGGGGGGGGGAGATGGACTGAGTGAGTCCTTGACTCTTTATCCCTTCATCTGATTGAAGAAAATGTGTGGATGGGGTGCTATTAATCAAAAAGCTCTAGTCATGGCTGGATAACAGCTAATAGCCGAGACTCAGTTAAAACTTCATTGGCTACAGCACTGCCATCATCTGTTACCCTCTGATCTTTACATCACTTAGAAACCAATCGTCTAATAATCTTTCCTTATCCTTATAAGGACTGGCTTAAAGGAGCGAAGCAAGAATGCTTTTCATCTTCCCTGTTATCTGTAGAAGACATTATAAGGATAAGGTGTTATTGAGCTATATAAAGCTCTGATCATGGTAGGAGGATAATAGCAATAGCCGAGCCTCAGTTAGAACTTCACTGGCTACAGCATTGCCATCCATTACTCTCCCAGGGAACCCATTTTAGTCGCCTCGTACGACATGCATGAGCTACAATGGAGCTATTCTTATCCCGGCAACCACACGGGCTTCTAGTATCTAGTCGCCTAATAATCTAATTTTATTTGTGTAATTATAAACAAATCAGATTTTATCCTCGTTTTTGGTAGATTTTTATATTATTAAAATACAGAGATGAAGAGCTTAAATTAACAAATTAATTAATTTTTCGGAAAATATTATAGATTCATCTATATTTTATACTTAAGTTTAGAAAATTAGAAAAACAAATTTGGATGAAAAATACCTCCAATTTAAGTGCTTTTATAATTATTTTAAAGTTCTACATATATTCGCTAATTGTGCCTTTTTTGTTTACACAATCATAATGTAATTTTTTTGCCAACAGGTAAATCTATTATTATTTTGACATAGTAAAAATTATAAATTTTTTAAAGGTAAAAAAACTGAAAGTCAAAAAACTGCGGTTTGGACTTCCAGTTTTCTAACTCCTTGCTCAAAAAAATTACAATTTTTTACTTTTGTAATTACAAAATTACAAATCATAACCTCGAAACGTGCAATCTTATTTGTTTTAAACATCTCAATAAACATAATTTTAAAACAAAATAAGATTGCATGTTTCAAGGTTATGGATAAACAGATATTAATTTGGAATTCGAGATCTTGTAGTGAACTTCGTTCGAATGGAGACTTCACCATAGCAATGCACCTGCACATTCGTATGGACTTGTACTTCAATTTTCGGGCAAGCATAGTTGTGACATTTCCCGCACTCATAGCACATACCGTCACGCAACTTACAGTCTTAACTATCGAAAATTATACTTAATAAGATGTTTAAAAGAAATATAATCGTCAAAGAAAGTGAATAAATACATTTTTGTAATAATAATTGTTAATAATTATCTAAGCGTATTTGAATTTCGTATTAATGTAGTGTAGACCTTTTCTCTTTCAATACTAATTTCACCTGATTATTACATTTTCCAATTACAGGCGAAATCAGCACTATTAACCGGTCATAATTTATTGAAATTTCCGATGAAGTAACCGTACGAAAATGTGATTCTAATCGTATGAAATCGTCCTCTAATAGCAGCTGTAGGCGCTCTTCAAGGATTTCCGATAATCCAAATTAGTCGCAATGCAAATGAATTGGCAAAATCAATGGAATTATTTCTCAGATATTTACTTCTGTTCGTGACAACAGAGGGAGCTGCTTAATAAGAAGAATTCATTCGCTATACGTTACTTTCACGTGTTGACCTGACACTATCACAGCGTTATGTTAAGAATATCTGGGGATGCAATCTGTGAGTATTTAAGTCATTAACCCTCTACTGTAACTATCTGACATATTTCTATTCAACACACTCCCAGCTAATTACATTCTCTACAAACATGTGTTACGTATTTGTTTTCGGGTGTCTCCAATGGATAACAGAGAGGCGAAAGGCACCTACGATCTTGCAAAGACGTCACAGATGTTAAACAAAATGTCAGGCGAAATTAAAATACGGTCGTACGTGTGCGTGCGTGAACTGCAATATTTTTACTACCTTCTACGACTTACCTGTATTGTATAAATGAACACTTTCGTTCTACACAAGAAACTGTGGACTTTGAAGAAGATTTGTGTGGCTTCTTTGTACTAATTTTCACCTTCAATTGAACTGAGTGCATTTTATCTATTCAGCCATCAAAAGAATAAATGGTTATTAGTAGTGACCACCACTTTGTTTTCTTTGTTCATGTAGAATGCTGTACAATATCAAGGTGTCTCTTAATGACATCAACTGCATTGCTTAAGTTGATGGATCGCTCCTCTTGATGCTTAACAGATATTCTGGATAATTTACCAACAATATTACAGTGTTAGTAAACAAAAACTATCAGCAAAAGTGTTTGCCGAAGACAAGCCAGAGAATACAGTTAAGGTCACTCGTTGAAGTTAATTATGAATATGGATTTTATTGCATTTTTCAACTTATGATTCAAATTCCGAACGGAATCTGCATTTCGAGTAAGGTGATGAAATATATATATATAAAAATACTTAGATAATGATCTCTTAATTTTTTTTTATTTTTAAATCATCACTTGTTACTAATTGTGATCCCTTTCAATCAGCGAATTTTGCTAGTCGGGGATCATTATGTTTAGGCACACTGTTTATAATGACGCAGCTAACAACTCTGTTTTGGCTGGACGAATTTTAATGAAATTTAGGTGTTGAAATCTTTTTCTAAAATTTGTCGAAACTTTATATTTTGGTTTAAGATTTGGACTATTAGCAACAAAACGATACAAAATTATATATTACAAATGATATCGTACATTAGAATTACTACCATAAGTAGACTAAGGGTTAGAACCTCAGAGTTACGACTGTTTAAAATTAACAGAACTTTTATTAAATTGTGTACAGATTTTTTTTAAAGAGGGGAATAATTCTAAGTTGAATTACTGACAACGAACATTTCGCAAAATTTAAGGTTAAGGTCGCCTTTCTTTGTGGCCCTTGTTTAATTTACTTGGAATTATGGAAGATGCAACTAAGGTTGTTAGTTTTGCGAGAGAAAAAAAAAATCACCGAATTTCCAGGAGGAAAAACCGCAATATCCACATTAGTTCGTTCTCATACCGTTATCAAATTTTCTATTAAACCTGAGGAATGTTGCAAAATCACAAATACGAAGGCGAACTCCTTCCTTACAGCTGTTGGAAAAATCTTCATTAAATGCCAGTGGATTAATTAAATGTCTCTTCGTTGCTTACATATCTCTTCCATATTTAAGCAAACAACCTAAGAAACCTCAGCTATTGGTTATCTTTACAACGGGCTTGTATCAACATTTGTTTTACGTAGGCCATACCCAACCATCATAAAATAAAACTTCACTTCTCCATTACCACCAAAGACACGGAAGGTCTAAAACAGGATGCTGAGAAGCTTCAAAAATGCACACGAAAGACGCAGAATAAAAAATTCCTACCACGTGCAGCTGCTGCTTATAGTCTTTCGAGGCTTCTTTGGTTCTTGCTAATGCGAGAGTCACGTGACATTTCTACTCCCTTCCATATTGAAGAGTGTTTCATCCGGATAAGATCTCTTTCAAAGCACGCACTATCCTTTGCATATTTGTGACGTCACCGTTACGTCACCTTCAGTAGGCGCATGAAAAGGTAATCTATTGTGAAGTAGACATTTATCATATATTTACCGATGACAGACAACCCTTAGGGGGTCTGTATACTAATATCGTAGACTGCTTCTTTTTTTTTTTCTTTTTCCTGCCATTTTCGTCACCATCCCCTTGCTAAGGAGTTATTATTCTCAATAAAAGTGTCGCACTACGTATTCGTTGGGGGTGGTGTTGTTATGGCTGCCTGAAGATTAATTGAGACATTTGTTACAAGCAACGCATTGTATTGCTTCGTCTAGTTCCAGGCGTGGACATAATCTAACACCGCAACATATTATTCATAATGATTGTCACCAAACAGCTCCTATTATTGGAAAAATACGCGAACCGTATGTTGCATGTGCGTTTAACATTACAGCTTTGATGCCAATACAGGAACTGCTTGTCGTGTCCATCGACTGTTAATATTTCTCAGGATTTTCACTGCAGCCAATTAAAACGAGAGTGACGATGTGAACTTCTTCTTGTTGTAGTTAACGTAGTTGATAGTTTATTGCTTCAAAATATTATCACATGTAGCAGTTCCTACTCTGTTCGGCTTCTTTCTTCTCTCTGTTTACTTCTCCATGGCTGAAAGACGTTTTAACACGTTTCCGTTTTAATTTGAGAAGAAAACTAGGCTGAAATCTTGTCTGTAATAGGAGACATCTTTTAAAATCTTTTCTAGTCAAGACTAAGAGTTAACTGGTCTTAAACAGCCTGCTACAATCTTCGTGCAACAAAATAGAAGATGCCAGCATGACTAACAGAGAACATAATTAACTGACAAAATATGTTGGCGCTTAGTAATCTTAGCTGCCTTAGCACTGATTGTAAGTAAGCTGATCCATCTCTCTCTCTCTCTCTCTCTCTCTCTTTCTTTTCGTCATTCTTGTAATCCTTCCAGCAACAGAGGGAGAAAGCAAACCATTCTTTTTTCTTCCCGTTTTCCGTGCCAGTCTTCCGTGTATATTTTCTAGTTTTGATTACGGGACAAATATTAGAAAATAAGATATTAATTCAAATGAATCAGTTTTGTCCTATTTTTATAAGAGGAAAGATCGTTCCTTCGCCTCCTGTAATAACTTTCCAATGTTTCTTTCTTGTCATCTGAAAGAGTGTTACTGACATTAAAACAGTCCATTTTAATATAGAAAACGATCAAAGAAAATTCAGAATGCTATAGTGAATGATTTGTGCATAAGTTCGAGACAAACGGTCATTTCAGTTTCGATAATGCCATTTGGTTGGAAAAATCTAGGTTCGAATCCTGTCTAGGATGTGAAAAGCATTTTTAGGGCTTTTCATGTAAAGGTGAGTTAGTCGGTCTATAAGGAAATGATAGGGATTTTTTTTAATAATCAAATGAATAACCGGCAATTCATTTGGTTATTGAATTGCCAAATAATCATATGGCAATTCAATACTTTGAATTGCCATATTGTACGATTGTAGTCTTGATATTTATATTGTTGGTATTTGCTTTTTTTAATTGAATTTTCATGGTAAAGGTTTCAAATGCTTTTTGGATCGTTATGCATGAGGTTTAATGAGAGGAGAGAAGGAAAATAAAAGCGATTAAAGAAGATCAAAGGCGCGCGCACACGCATACACACAGCTATAAGCCCAGCGGGAAGACAAATTTTGAGTAAGAGAAACAAAAAAAGTTAAAAATTCATAGGTCAAAGAATCAAAAAGAACAAAGATTTGTTGGTTGCAATTAATACCGAAACAACTAAAGTTATAATGGTGGTATATTACGTTCTTGTAGTAGAATGTGTTAGTCTCCATAGCTCAGTCAGTATAGACGAAGCCCTTTAGTCTGAAAGACCGGGGTTCGATTCCCATCAGTGACGTGAGCTTTATCTGATCTCTTTCAACGAAAGGTGAATAAGCCTGTTTCATACGAATGTAAGATTTTTTCGTCCGGAAACTCCGGTTTTTCGTTCCCCCAGAAGGCAAACCGCATCTACAGACATAGGACACACCGGGAGGCATAGTACTAACCACCTTATTCTCGAGTTACGGTTGCGAAGTCCAAGAATACTTGGAAAGGTCGTGGGCGTTTAAGTGCCTGTTAGGACCACTGATAGGATAGAATAAAATAGAATAGAGAGTGTTCTGTGGCCAATTTGTCTGTTTTGCAAGATCAATAGCTTCTAGAAGAAAATTCTTCCACTTTCTCATGAGGCCAATATTAAAGGTCAATAAATGAAAAAAAGGTCAAAGGTTAAGAAGTAAAGAACCAGAAGGCGTCAAAAGTTAGCTGTCAAAGAAATAAAACAGGTCAAAAGTGAAAAGGCGACAAAAAAACAAAAACGTGTCAAAAGCAGTCAAAGAAACACAAAAGGTGAAAGGTGAACAAGTGAAAGAAACAAAAGGTCAAAGGTTATGAGTGAAAGAAACAAAAGGTCAAAGGTTATGAGTGAAAGAAACAAAAGGTCAAAGGTTATGAGTGAAAGAAACAAAAGGTGAAAGGTGAACAAGTCAAAGAAACAAAAGGTCAAAGGTTATGAGAGAAAGAAACAAAAGGTGAAAGGTGAACAAGTCAAAGAAACAAAAGGTCAAAGGTTATGAGAGAAAGAAACAAAAGGTGAAAGGTGAACAAGTCAAAGAAACAAAAGGTGAAAGGTGAACAAGTCAAAGAAACAAAAGGTCAAAGGTTATGAGAGAAAGAAACAAAAGGTGAAAGGTGAACAAGTCAAAGAAACAAAAGGTCAAAGGTTATGAGTGAAATAAATAAATATGAAGTCAGAAAGTCAAGACAGCAAAAAAACAAAAAAGTTCCAAGTACAAAAGTCAAGACAGGAAAAAGAAAAAAATGTACGAAAGTCAAGAAGTCAAACAGTCAAATACTAAAATTTAAAGATAAAGAATCTCCCATAAATTCAAATTTCTCATTATTTTCTTTCTCCTGTCTTGTAACTTACTTCCCATAATCATCTCTTTCTTTCATTATTTTCTCTTTCAGTTTTTCCTTTCAAAATTAAGCAGAACGAGATTGCAAAAATGCTCTTTTTTATTTCCGTTCGATTATGAATTTTGTTAATAACGCTTCCCTCCGCTCCTCATTCTGCCAGCGGCTTTCACAACGAATATAAAAATGATTAACTGTCCATTCTGGAAATATAGATGACCTCCCATAGTCCACCAGATATAAGAAGCTATTTCTTTTATGGCGCGCAACCATCACGGGGGAACCAAATTCGCTGTAGGTTAGCTGATGTGGGCCGTGAGAACGCATCGTTTTTTATGGTTCTTTTTATAGATATTTTACAGCTCTCTTTAAGCAAACTGTCATCTAAATTTAAATAATTATCTTAATAATTTATCCCACTGTTACTTCCTGACTTCTATACGAATTGTAGTAAGATAATGGGCAATTTAATTGTGTCTCGACTCTACAACCATGTGTGTGTCACGATCCGAGGTTGAAGAGGCAGGGAGATCAGTGCAAAGTAAGTACTAACGCTGATAGCCAACGCTTTCAACTCATCAACAATGACTGATAATTGCGTTATACCTCATCTTGGTAGAAACGAAATTTTCAACTACTCACTAAAAGCAATATCGTAACTTTTGCCAGTGCTTATCAGTTCAATTTCTTTTGTAGTTCTCGCATAAAAATAGAACGCCTGAGTTCGTGAAAATGAAAGGAATGAAGGAAGCAGTGATTTTATAAAAGTCAAATTATTATGGGAATTCGCAATCCTCGTAAACACTTGATGAATTTATCGATTGGTGTTTATGAGTTGTAACGAAGATTTTTATTGTTGCCTCTACAAATGCGGAAGTAAATCCAGCAGTGGTTTTACCACGGATGAATACGTCTCTTTTGTGTAAAACACTCTACCAAAAGTATGCGTTTTTTTCCCTTTTAAGATAGGTTCATTCTCTGTTGAAGGAGGGGATGGGTCTCTATAATGAAAGCAGCGACCGCTGATATTTGTTCCTTAGTAATTCATAATTATTATTTTCTTCGGGGGGGGGGGCGATAAAAGGACCAAAAACCATTTCTTCATCCCAAAAGAATTTTCCACTTGATTCATTTCGACATAATTCCAATTTAACTTCAAAAGCATTCTATAGAATATGTATCACGACAAATGATTCAAGAATTTTTCGTCAATGAGAATAAGATCTCTCTCTGTGTATCATTCTTTTGTATCTTTCTCATTCCTCTTCCGTATCTCCAGGCTTTCTCTCTCTCTCTCTCTCTCTTTTCACCTTTCTCCGCTTCTGTTTTTTCACAGTTGCCTCCTATTACGTTCTTTTGTCTGTAGCTTTTCTTCTATCTATCGACTTCTCTCTCTCTTTCTATCTATCTTTGAGGTTTTTTTTCTACCTGTTCCGTCTATTTTCTTTCTTTCTTCTTTCTTTTTTTCTTATTTCTCCCTCACGTTGTTTCTGTACAGCTTTAATATTTCTGTTTTCTGTCTAATTTCTCAACTTTTCTATCTTTGTTTTTTTTTTTTCTGTTTACAAATTTGTTAATCTTGTTTTTCTGTTTCCGTAGTCGTTCTTTTATTTCTACCTCTGTTTCTCACTCCTCCATCCCTTGTCTTTTTCTCTCTGACTCTCTCTTTTACTTTTTCTTTCTTGGCTTTCTCTGTATATATATCCCCCATCTCTCTCTCTCTCTCTCTCTCCTTTGTTTGCACATGCGTGCATTCTTTTCTCACTTCTTTCTTCATTTCGTGCACTCTCTCTCTCTCTCTCTCTCTCTCTGTGTGTCTATTCTTTCTTTCACTGTGTTCGCTCTCTTCTTTCCATTTCCTCTCTGCCTGTCTTTTATTTCCATCTTTATCCATCTCTTATCCCCTCTCCCTCTCTCATCAGTAGGGTGAATAATATACCATCTTATAGTGAAGCTGCCTTGTCTTTCTGCTGATAAGCAATTCCAATGTAAGAATTTAAAACCTAAACCTCGAGGGCTTCACCTGCTGTGCGTTTAACCTTTCGACAAGTATTTATGAAATATTGTTAATGTAAAATCAACCAGTTGGCGACAAATGATAAATTACCCATTGTTTTCTTTCTTTACAAAGCAGATCTGTGTACCTTTTTACCTTTACGATATTAAGCCTTTAAAACACCCTTAAAACTCTCTTCAAAGTGCTCTGATTGATTAAATTAAACATTTTCTTATTTGCTCTTTGAATTAGATGTTATAATATGGAATTCGCTGGTGCGCATGTGTAACCAAATAAAACTAAAAACGTCATCGGATAACCGAACTTATTTTATGCTTTTATGGCTTCATACATAACACTGTTAATTACAACTTCAACATCAGAACTTTCTCAGACTTTTTGTTTATTGTACGCTTACCACAACATATTATTATTCATTCCCCATGCACTGTTTGTTCCACTGAATAATAAATTCTATTTGTGTGATCAAGCATAGCAAATTATTTCGGGTTGGATGATATCAGATAATCAAACAACGTTCAAAGAGGCAACGACTAAGAAATTCTACTAAACAGCCATAAAAGAAGAAACAAAAGAAAAGGCTACTTCAATTGATGCTGCTTATGACTGAAGTTTTAATAATAATATAAAAAAAGACGAGTCCTCTTTTACGCATTAGTTAAACTTTAAAAACGAACAGGGAAAAAAAAAACTTCACACACAAAAAAAAATTGAAATAAATAGCCAAGAAGGGAGGAACCCATTACCCACAAGTTAAGAATGAGAGCAATTGAAAGCAGTCAAGGACTCTCTGAATTGGTAATCTGAAGAGGTGTCGAGTACACCACACGCTGAGACAAAGATGATCAGGTAGTTCAAGGAGCTTAAGTAATTTTCAGAAATTGTGGAGCGAGATGAGATTTTTTTTTAAGCTGCCTCTCCTCTTTACTTCTCTCATTCGCAATTTCTACGCCTCTTCATCACGGAAAGTCTCTTTTTTTTTCTTTAAGAAAAAAAAAAGTCTCCTAAATGATAATTTCCGCCTGCCTTGAACGTCTGGTGATGTGGAAGAAGATGAACGAATTATGAATCTTAGTTCGTAAGAAGGATTTGGTTCGAACACTACAGAAAATGTGCTGATGACCACACAGATTAACGGAAGTTTCTTTTGAAATGTTGTTGTACTTAGCGATTGGATAATCAGAAGAGTTTCTGCGACAAAATGGAGATGCTCATTGGTTGGCCATCCGAAGAATGCAATAAATAGAGGTATTATTGTCGGATGAAGTGTCACGCAGCCGGCTTTCATTTCCTGCAGATAAAAAAAATAGGGGAAATCAAAAGCTTTTTTTGACGTTCGGATTCACTCTTTTGCTTCTGTGTTTTTGTTTTCTTTTTCCTAAAAGACTATTGTCTGCATGACCCGAGATAGATAAAATGCAAGATAATATAAATACTGAAAAGCACGCGTATAGACAGATAGTATCATTTTTCTATTTTTTCTCTCTTCTATTTGTGTTTATTACTAAATTTTTGTCTCTCTTTCTCCTTCTCTCTATTACAAACTTGAGACTTTTTACACATAACATAAGTTATTACAATTATAAAACAATTATATAAATACATATATAACACATATATCCATACGAGCATTTAGGAAGTTATTAGATACTGATTCCCTAAATGTATATAATTACGTTATTTATAATATCACTTATCTTTTGAGCGCATATCGGGCTAAGACAGCTACTAGGACAAGATGAGTTCTCTTTTTGGTACTTTTAATTCACCTTAAAAATTAATTATTGGTAATATTCTTCAGATAGAAATATGCACTGATTATTATTAGTAGGCAAAATCTCTTGTTGTACACAAAAACACGACTCACACTTGTCCAAGTTGACAACAAAGAAATCAATATTTTCAGTTATTAAATAAGTGCATCCATAGATCGGGAGAACGGAAGCAATAATCAAACCGTGGAACAGAGATATAGAAATATTAGAAAGACCCGAAGGTCATTCTAATTGGAACCATTGTAGCAGTGCTGGATTAAAGGGCTAGCTGACCGGGCATCCTCCTTGGGCTCCAAAACTAAGGCCGGCACTACAGCCATAGAACCTGCTCTCGCTTCTTCCAAAAATAATGAAAACAATGATTCGCAAATTTCAAATTAAAAAATGACAGGTTGCTTTCGGAAAACATCAATTAGCTGTTAGAAACTTTACAATTTTTAAAAGCAACGGAGTTTGCCTCACGCCTTGTGTGCCCTCGGCTCGACATTATCTTGGTCCAGTACTGCATGGTAGGGCCAATAAAATATGAACCTGAGACTGGCTAGGAGAAGCACAATTTGTAGAAAAAGGTTATGGTCAGAGTTTCTCACTAGAGAACTAACATCAATGATGGTGCATGTGGAGAGAGAGAGAGAGAGAGAGAGAGAGAGAGAGAGAGAGAGAGAGAGAGAGAGAGAGAGAGAGAGAGAGAGAATGGTGAGAATTAGAACTTAGAGAAGGAAGCCAGTCGGACATGTAGTGTAGAGGGGGGGGGGGAGAAAGAACTTGTGGATATGACTATCGCATT
Organism: Typopeltis vanoorti; assembly: GCF_054136105.1. Taxonomy (NCBI): domain Eukaryota; kingdom Metazoa; phylum Arthropoda; class Arachnida; order Uropygi; family Thelyphonidae; genus Typopeltis; species Typopeltis vanoorti. The sequence continues at coordinate 133,142,637 of NC_143552.1, forward strand.
GGGGACGTGTCCAGAGTCCAATCCAAACATCTTCTTCGACAAAATCCCATGCAAACTGCTATACTCAGTTATTCTACAACTGACTTGGAAGCCTCCTGAAGTGTTACCAGCAGGTTTGGTTCCGTATATTATCTAGAGACTGACCTAAACAAACCACGTTTACTACTGTATGCTTGAAAGAAGTAGGTGCTGGCCAAGAGAGACCTTAAGTTAGAGACGAAACATGAAAATAGCTACTTTACGCTTCCAATAAGCAGGACTTGGTGTTTCACGAGGAGATGCAGTCATAAATAAAAGTCACCTAGAGCGGGCTAGTTAGCATTTCATCCAAGGAAAGGTATGCATATAAGGTGGAAATACTCGTTTCTTTAGAATCTCCTTTGTGGAAAGAAACAGGCCATATACCTTCGGAAGGTGGAATCGACTTGACTGGAAGAGGCTGTATATTGCGCATGACCAGCTCATTATTGGCCAAACAGGACTTGATTTTAGAAGAAACCTGCAAGTTTTTATATAATAAATGACATATATAATAAATAGCCTAGTGAAGTAAATAACTTCAGTTATCCTACGGTAAAAAAAAAAACGGTCAGCTATCACATTTTATAGGGATATTCCAGTACTTTTATTTTCATACTTCGGACTGTCGGAATGCATTTTGAAGAAATCACAGACATGATGTTAACAAGATAGTTTCACTCTTAAATCGAAGAACATATTTGCTGTTTTTCTATAAATTTAACAATACTTAACATAATATTAGTATATTATATACTATAAATTAATATATAATAGTATTTTCATTATTATTATAGAACCGTCATTTATGGAAGGTAACATTATTATGTTACCTTCCATAAATTATGGCACTTAAATTTATTGTTATTTATGTAACAATAAATTTAAAGATTTCATCTTGTAGATTTACATTCTGGTGTCAACCAATACAGAATACACTTTAAGGTATTAGTACATAAAAATTAACTGGAACAAAACAACTACAAAAAAACAGAAGTATCATATTTAAAAATTAAGAAATTTTGAAAACCCTTGTTATTTTTAACAGACTTTTTTTTTTGATGGTTTTATATCTATGAAAATTTTCTAATCTTTACTTATAAACATTTCGGCTACCCTTTGCAACACGCAGATAATATATCTCAAATATCACATTGCAGCGTATCCCAAACCACGGCTTAAGCTTAATTGGTATAAAACATTTCTGTTATCCAAAAGAATTAACGAATTAACAAATTAGCGATTCGAAACCACGCTCTGAACGCCTGGTAGAAAGCAGAATTCTTAATGAATAGATAGACACCTTAATAGTATGCGTGAATTGGCACGTTCTTTGCTGATTCTGCTTCACTTCCGACATTTGGTGTAAAATTAAATAAATCAAACAAAAAAAAGTTGATAAGGCAGTTTACATAATAAGCTTATTACAAATCTCTAAAGTTCATGGTTAATAAAAAAGGTGTATGTTATTTAACTGCTATATGTATATAATTAATCAATAAAATCATTCATAAGTTTTATTTATTAATAAAAATATAACTTTATAAATGGATTATATAGAAATAAATAAAGAAAATTATATGTAAACAAAATAATAATAATCTATCCAAATGAAAGTTAAACACTATTACCAGATATAATACTTAAAAATAATAAATGTATGTAGATAAATAAAATATTAAAATAAATAAGTAAAATATAATAATCATAAAAATAAGAATAAAAAATATATAAATGAGAATTTGATTATATAAGTATAATCTAAACATAGAATTAGAATGAAATATAAATAAATTAAATCATAATAATTATATAAATAAATAAAAGAGCACTAATTGCAAATATAAAATAAATAAATTTTAATACATAAATATAATAATAAAGATTATTATTATCATAATCATGCTTTTGAAGGATTTAGGCCTAGAGTGGCCTAAATAATAATAATTTATTATTATTATTATAAATATTGTATATATATTAAATAACATAAGACGAGAAATAATAATTATACAACTTTTATAAAGTGAATAACGTATAAATACATAATATATAAATGTAGAATGTTACTGACTTGATGGGTGAAGCATAAATGCTTTTCAATATTCAATATATAAATTTTCAATATTCAATATATAAATATAAATGTAGAATGTTGCTGACTTGATAGGTGAAGCATAAATGTAAACGTAGAACGTTGCTGACATGATGGGTGAAGCATAAATGCTTTTCAATATTCAATATATAAATCCTTATAAGGACTGGCTTAAAGGAGCGAAGCAAGAATGCTTTTCATATTCCCCGTTGTCTGTAGAGGACAGTGCAAGGATAAGGTGTTATTGAGCTATAAAACTCTGATCATGGCAAGAGGGTAACAGCAATAGCAACTTCATTGACTACGGCATTGCTATCCATTACCCTCCCTGGGTAATTCTACGATCTCAATATATATATAAATGATCGTAGACAGATATATAAATCCTTATAAGGACTGGCTTAAAGGGGCGAAGCAAGAATGCTTTTCATCTTCCCCGTTATCTGTAGAGGACAGTGTAGGGATAAGGTGTTATTGAGCTATTAAAGCTCTGATCATGGCAGATAGCCAACAACAGCAATAGCCGAGCTTCAGTTAGGACTTCATTGGCTACAGCATTGCCATCCATTACCCTCCAAAGGTATTAATCACCGCCTTATTTAAAGGTAAAGGCGTCTCAAAAAAATTCGAACGATCCTTAGGCCACTCAATCGTGGGCGAAAGACCGTCCATCTCAGCGGTGGCTCCACTCGGTGATGGCCTTCCACCTACCACCGAGCAGAACCGCTCAAATTCCTAAGAAAAGCATTCATCGACAAAGCCCCTCAGCGGGCCGTGCCGGAGAACACTTTCTCCGGAGACTCAAATTGCTCCTTTAAGGCAAAAACCTTACGAGAGCGTACTCATATTAGCAATGGCCGAGACTCAGTTAAGCTTCATTGGCTGCAGTATTGTCATCCAATACCCTCCAAAGGTATTAATCACAGCATCTCACGATCGATTCCAGATCATACCCATAAATGAAGGTACCCATAAATAAATATTTATAAATATTTATATTTATTTAATATTAAAAATCCTTATAGTCCTTATAAGGACTGGCTTAAAGGGGCGAAGCAAGAATGCTTTTCATATTCCCCGTTATCTGTAGAGGACAGTGTAGTGATAAGGTGTTATTGAGCTATTAAAGCTCTGATCATGGCAAGAGGGTAACAATTATCATCGGCTACAGCATTGCCATCCATTACCCTCCAAGGGTATGGGATTGAATGAATCAATCACCGCATCTCACGGTCGATTGTTCAGACCTCCCTTCAAGTGGTAATATTAAAAATAGTCCTTATAAGGACTGGCTTAAAGGGGCGAAGCAAGAATGCTTTTCATATTCCCCGTTATCTGTAGAGGACAGTGTAGGGATAAGGTGTTATTGAGCAATTAAAGCTCTGATCATGGCAGGAGGGTAACAGCAATAGCCGAGCCTCAGTTAGAACTTCATTGGCTACAGCATTGCCATCCATTACCCTCCAAGGGTATTGGATTGAATGAATCAATCACCGCATCTCACGGTCGAGTCTAATATTAAAAATAGTAGTGAATAATATTTAATATAGAACTTTTATATAAAACTTAAAAAGGTGTATTAATACATTTTAATTAAACTCGAATTTATTAGGGCTTCAACAGATATATTAAATAAACATTTACATGCATTCCAATACCAAATAAATTTTTATATTTAAAATGACTGTTATATTTGAAATGACTGTTCCCAATTTTTAGACTTTTAAAACCAACTATTTGCTTTATGCCTGCGTTTCTGTTTGTCACCACTGCAAAGGTATTAGATAAAGCGATGGTTTAGTTCTGACAAAGGCATATTCATTGGATCAACAAGAAATTTACAGTTCTTTACTTTTAAATCGATAGTCGTACAGTAAATAATGACTCTCAAAGGTCGCAAGGGGTAGAAGCAAGAAAGAAAAGCAATAGACAAGTTTAAGGATGGTAAGGATTAGAAAGATCAACTATTGCACGCCTGTAATTAAGAGTTATGAGATCGAAGACGTGGCAAGCATGGAAGGCCACACCATTAACTTTTGAGGTACACTCGGCAAAAGTCGAAAATAAAAGATTAACTGAACGCCAAAGATAAAGTGGATGGATCAGGAAGGGCAACACGTACTTAGACAGAAAGAGAGAGAGAGAGAGGGTGCGGGAAATATTTTTTCCATTGGTTCTCCCCCCCCCCCAGAGTTAGAATTAAGGTTTCACAATATTCGTTAAATCGGTTAGAATGATAAATCTTTTGCCAGTGGGTTGCCAGAAGAGATTTTCATTCAGTCATTTAGGTAGAAATGAAGGCAAATATCGACCGATATTATACAAGGAAGTATTTGCAAGATGTGTATATAACAGAATGTATGTGACGTTCTTTGCGCATAAAAGCCTTCAAACTTAGGGAGAAAAAACAGAATTAGCAGATGATTGATTACAATGACCATGTAAACTCCCCAACGACCAAGAAAATCGGAGAAGCAGGGGAAAAAAAAAACGAGGGCAACTTTGATAGTCTTTCTTCAACTAAAGTTAGTCTCTTTAATTAATCCATGTATCCGAAGTTTTTTGCAACCTTTACTATCTCAAACTTTGTGCTTTAGTTGAAGTTTAACGAGAATGAGACTCCTTTTGAAGAGTTTGCAACCTGAATACCTAAAACGGGGGTGAGGGGAGAAGGGGAGAAGAAATCCCGTGTTTGTGTTCATTTACCCTCCCTAGTTCCCCGAATGTGAATGTCGTATTTGAGTTTCCACTGGAAGTAGTCACAGACTGACTAATTAAAGGTTGTGCTTTGATTGGAAAGAACGATGAATGAAAGATACTTTTATGCTGTAAATGTTCTTTTACCCGGCAAATGACAAAAAGAAAAAAATAATAAAAAATTCTACAGACTTTCACTCCATGTCCAATCTCTATTGTTTTGTACAGTAATTTCATCCGTACTTTTACTTAGAGACCTTCACCTAGCAACTGTGGTTGCTATGGGGATTTATACAATAAAGATATGAAGTGCAGTAGATGGATACCTATTTGGACTTCGGAGTAAAGTAAAGTAAAAAAAAAAGATGCTATCTATGTTTATAAGAGATCAATGCGCTACCACTAAAAGGTTCCATCCAGATAAAGGTCACTGACCGTAAAGATGACCCGTATGCTACATCCTCCTTTTTTTCTATGTCGTTTACTGCTTTTGTCGACAAAGGAATCTACTGTTGAATGAAGGGAAAAGGAAAGTACTAGGTTAATCGAATGATGGATTACTATCTCTAATTGTGTCAGTTCACCGCTTGCCACTAGAATGTGGACATGTTTGTCTTACGAATGTTTTCGTTGTTTGTAGAAGCAAAAAAAGGTAAACAAGCATGGAGAAAAAAAAATAATTAGTGATATTTGTATATTAACATATTCGATTTAAAGTGTTCAGTTCTGTATTTCCGATACTTACACATTGCAACACGCAAGTTCAAATTAGGACCACACAAAAAGATAACGCAAAAATAAACTTATTACTGCAAGACTTCAGTTTTTTTTTTTAAATATCTAAACAAGCACTATTTCTAAACATATTTTTAAATTGATATTCATTTATATTTATGTCTATCTGTGTTTGTAATTAAATACATAAGCGTTCCAGTATCCTTCTTGTTTCACTATTAAGCCTAGTTGCTTGTAGTGCTGCTGTTTTCAAGACCATCTCCTCCTAGGTTTGTTTCTAATGTTTATATTCTTCCGGGATGAGGCTGTTAAGACCATAAAAAAAACTACTAGCTTTTAGTAGTTTTTTTTTTTTTTTTACTTCATTTTGGATAGTGCCATAGTTATTTAGTTCTTTTTATAAATAGTTTATGTTACTAAATTGTTATATTATTTTCCTGTACTCTTAAACATATCAGTTGGACATTTCTTATTTATAGGATATGATTTCAATGGCACGCGATTATCAATTTTATATATATATATATATATATATATATATATATATATATATTGGCTAGATGGGTGAAGTAAGAATGCTTTTCATATTCCCCTTTAGCTGTAGAAGAAAATGTATGGATGGAGTGTTATTGAGCTACAAGCTCTGGTCTTGGCGGGGTAACAGTAATAGGCTAGCCTCAGTTAAAAACCTCATTGGCTACAGCATTGCCGTCCATTTCCCTCTAGATCCGCTACACATACTTATTAATTTTATGTTTAATGGGATTTAAACTTATATCACTTATATAAAAAATATATTTGGTTAACACCTGAAATTTATTTATATATTTATATTTAAAATTAAAAAATCATGTACTTATATCTAAATTTAATAAATACGAGTGACGTCCCGAAAGTAAGTTCCATTTTTAAATATTTTCACTGCAGCGCTGCGATCGTAATGGTGCGCATGCGTGCTGAGTTTGTTGATTCGTTAGCAAGGCGTTGGTGCCTTTTTCAGACATTCTCGCAATGCGTACGCTTCTTGGTGTGTGTGGTTATAATGTCTGAGAAAATCGAATCGCCCGCCGCATGTAAAATTAGGTCAATTATTTTCTGGTACACGATGATGAACGGAGCGAGCGACCATCTTTAGTGACTGACGATTTGGACTAACGCCTAACGCCCGCCCACACACGGCCGGCGTAACGCAACAACTTCTCGCTACCTTCGGCTGGGAACAATTCCAGCATCCCCCATATAGTCCTGACCTTTCGCCAAGCGATTTTCATCTGTTCAAATATCTGAAATCTTTCCTTGGTGGCCGGCAGTTTCAAGACAACGGACGAGGTCAAAGAAGCTATTAATATGTGGTTTGCGTCACAGGCGGCAACCTTCCACGAAGAAGGTATACAACTTTTGGTGCCCCCTTATGATAAGTGCCTGAACAATGGCGGAAATTATCTAGAAAAGTAGTGAAAGATGTCTACTTTAATTTCCAATAAAGTTTTTTTTTTTTTTTTTTGTAAGTATATTTTTGTTTCTCTGACAGCTCATCGGAACTGGACGTCCCTTGTACTTATGCATAGTTAAAATTAATACATATTAATTTAAATAATTAATAAATAAATGTTCCAGTATTAAACATTTCATCAAAGATAGACACATCATATAAAACTTACTGGGAGCATGAATGTGATTCGTACACGTCTAATAGTGAAACTAAGTAGCCTATTCATCTTATCTGAGAATATTTTATATTGGATTGTTCTGTATACCCGTTTAAACGTTTACTTAGGAAATAGTTTATGAACGACTTCAATGCTACCGGAGGAAAGTCTTGTACGTCTGAAGCATTTTAAAAACAAATAAGTGTACAAAATTGAAAAATGATTGAAAGTTGATAATCCCTGTATTCATGATTGTTTGTTCAATATTCTGTTCAATATACTGATTATTGTTGGATATATCTAATCTAGAATTAGGTCTACAACTTGAATAACGCATAAACCTTTTTAATCTTTTTTCAATTTTTATGTTGCTCTAAAATAAACATTTAAAAAAAAGATACAGTTTTCTTTATTACAAAAGTTGAAAACGGTATAATTTGGAATACATTTAATAAAAAAATTAGTTATTCTAATAAAGCTAATTCTAATAATTCTAATATTCTAATAATGACAAAGTTCTGACAGCGAAAGCTCTTGTTATGTAATGTGAATAATTAAAATTATTTGATCCCTTAATAGATATGATTATATAAAAATACACTATGTAACAAATTATATATGCACCTGCAGCTTTCTCCTGTGCTCAGCACGCACTGAAAAACCTTATGAAACAGCAGTTGTGTACTGTGTTGAAAACTGGATACGAACTGGAGGTATCATCACAGCCAGCCGTATTGATCATCAATCTGTTCAGGAGATTGCAGTAAAATTAGAGTTCAAGAAATCAGCTGTGACTAAAGTTAGAAAAATATGAAATATGATGGCGAAACCTAAGAAAAAGTCTGGCAAACATTATATATGAAACATTATATATGAATTATCAGAATAAGATTGAAAAATGCAGAAAGAGTTCTGCTTTCCTTTCATCATATATGCACGGAGTGCCAAACCATTCTGTCAACGAGGAGTTTGGGACTCACGACTTTGAAGTTTGTGCCAGAACAGTACACAGTAATGAACTTCATAACCATAGTTTTCTGAAGAATTGTTGCATACAAGCCAAACACAAGACCACAAACACTTATCGGATTAGAATTGAACGATATAGCGCTAGTTGGAGAACGTTATTCATCAGAGTATAATGGTCCCGTGTCTTATGTGTAGGTTGCGGTGCAGGGATGCTTCTCCTAGTTTGGACTAGAACCTTGTCGTAATGCCAGACAATATTACAATGACATCGGGCTAAATAATGACAGCTTTAAGAAAACAAACCATTCGAGTATCAATGCTAATGTAATCGTACTTCGAAGGTGCGGGGAGTGATAACGTCTCAGAAAAGAGGAGCAGAAAGAATAGACTAAATATTCCCAATATGAATCCAACAGAATAGATGAAAAGTTTCCCTACCGAAACGCACTGCCATTATGAGAGTAATAGGCCCAAACACCTCAGTCCATTCATTGATCAACATTGGATGCAAAATCTACCAACGACAGTGATAATCCCTAATTGTGGGCAGAGGCAGGTTAACAGTGCGTTTTCGTTTATAAAATAATCAGCTGTCTACATAATTTCTTTGATTTTAAGTTAGATTACTCATCCGATTATTTTTCGTAAGTCGCTGAGAGCATGCAGTTTTGAGTAATTCATATTCTAAAATGGCATTCTATATTTTTATTAAATATACGGAGTTGAGTCATTCAAAATTTAAATTAACTGTTTTGAAGTTCTGCAAATTCTTTTCACATTATTAAACAAGTCTATGGACTATTTAGTGAGAAATCAAATTGTCTGAATTGTTCGTTTTACATAATTGATTTGTAGACGCCTTCCACTTTTTCTACTAAACTTCCTATCACTTCCAAAGAAAAACGAAGTATTGTGAGTACTTCACTACTGGTTACTGAGCTACACCAGCCTTCCGGTGGAGGGTTTAGATCAGGTTAATATAGCGCCGGTTTTCCTCTACAGACCGTTGTATTTTCCAGTAGAATTTTTCCCTGCGAACCAACTTACTTTTGATCTAATTTTGACTGAACAAATGGCCTTCATCAGTGAAAGAGCAGATGCCCCGCATGGACCTACCTAACTGAATTTATTTAATTTGAAGTAGTTCAGGCTGTAGAATATAAACTGCGCTTTTTCCACTTGTACACAAAACTTTACAAGTAAACCTGCACGAAGAGAAAGACAACTAATTTTTTGTTCTGTTGCTTATGTTTGGGTTTTATACATTTCATAGCATCACCAAGGCAACGATGTTTCAGTTGTTTGTTCGTTCTTTGCATAGCAACAGCAAATGAAACTGTTACGTAGTGCAATAAAAGCTCTCTCTCTCTCTCTCTCTCTCTCTCTCTCTCTCTCTCTCTCTTTCTCTTTCTCTCTCTCTCTCTCTCTCTAGTAGTTATCTATTTAAAAACGAAATCGAATTGTAATAATAAATCATCTCGATCGAAAACAGCTCTCATTGTGTGAGAACAAGTGGATGTCTACATCGTATAAATGCAAGAAGCACATGTATTTTAACAATAGTTGCATTTGCTTTGTACGGAAGTCAACAATTGATTCATTCATACGTCCTGACTATAGCATCTTATGGGACTATTATTACCAAAACAGAAGTATTGCTCTTCACCTTTATCAGTGATGTTTGTTGTGTGCCTCTCCACCGAGCAGATGACAGTCACGGGTTCTTCAGAAAGAGGTAACAAAGATGTTCTTTGCAGATGTACAATCAGAGCATGACGAAGACCCTCGCTTGTCTATTGATAACACCTTATTATATCTTTCAATAGTTTGTTGTGTACCTTGTACAAAATAATTGCTGTTTCTTATATCTATCCGCTTATGATTGTTTTATTCCTTTCTCTCTCTCTCTCAATCATTTCGATTATCTCAAAAAATTTAAATAATTATATAAGATCATAAATTCATAATGAAGTCAGAAATGTACTTCCAACATTAGATTATAATACATGCATGTTTGATTAGTATTTTACTTTTATGTTAGTTAATAAAAGAAGACAAGACATGAGGGTAGTAAGTGTGGGCTCACGTCTATTGACTGGATTAATATCCAGAGAGAGTAGTCAAAGTCACCAGTGCCAAAGGGTAGCTTTACTGCGTGCATTGTAGTTACATGCTTCACTGGCGCAGTCAAAATGTGTTTTGATCTTCATGTAAATATTGATAATAAACTGTTATAACGTTAATAGTTATTAGTAGGTAGTAGTTATTATTGTAATTAGCTTAAAGAATATTTGAGCAAGCGAATAGTTACTGTTTTGGTGATGCGGTCGTACATAATTACGTATTTGTTTATCCTTCTGTAAGTATTAAAACACTCAAAGAACGTATGAACTAATTTGGACGAAATTTAATATTTAATACTATTCAGAAAAAAGGTCAATAATGAAACTGTGTGAAAACTATTAAAGAAAACTGTCTCAATGAAAAGAAAAATGATCTATCAGTATTTTATCAGCTTTTCCCAAAGACTTGGTTTCCCAATCTAACGGAGTTCGCTCGTCAGACGAGAAGGTAGCAGGAATATTTACCTCTGAAATCCTGTTTTTTTTCTCCTTTACAAAGCAGATACACACACACAGCCCAGAAGACACACAAAATGACATACGAAATACATATATAATAAGTTCGCTTTACGACATATATATGCGTATAAAGATACCAAGCTATTTTAAATATAAACCTGGTTTTAATCCATTTCCCAAGTAAGCAAACAGACAAGTTTGCTCCTGCAAATAGTGCAAGTCTTAGGCAACTCGTGGTAAAGGTGGAATAAGCTCTTATCACTATTCTTGATATTTACCCTTAATGCAAGGCACATCTCCTTGCGAAGATGTATGCATTAATGGCATGATGAGCTAATGTCATTTTTTATGCACAAAACATAAAATGGTGAATATATACCTTCTGACTATCAAAAGATTATCTTCACTTTGAAATGTCGTTTCCTAAACATTCGAAAATGTACCTTTTAATTATCAAAATATTATTTTCACTATGTATATCTTCTAACTATCAAAACATTGTTCTCATAACATTCTAATACGTTCCAACTATCGAAACATTATTACTTCACTACAGCATTGTAGAGCCTCCGTAGCTCAGCGGTATAAGCAAAGCCCTTTGATCGGAAAGACCTCGGTTCAATACCCGTCCTTGACATGAAGGACCTTTATCTGGTCTCTTTCGACTAAAGATGAGTTTAGCAGGTCTCACGCGGTGGTGGAGGGTTTTTCGTCCTTCAGAACAAGCAAACCTGCCCGTGAACACATGGATTTACAGTCATAAGATACATATACTTATCTCTCATTAGGAGAGCTCAATCAGTCCTAAGTGGCAGTCTAGGAACGGGTGGAACCCGATACGAATAAATAAAAAAATACATTAAAAATACAACATTTGTCCATGGTACAATTATCGTTTAATGACGAGATACGAATAAATAAAAAATACATTTGTCCATGGTACAATTATCTTTTAATGAGGATAATGACGATAACCATTGAGCAATTAAAGCTCTGATCATGGCAGGAGGGTAACAGCAATAGCCGAGCCTCAGTTAGAACTTCATTGGCTACAGCATAATAACATAACAATATCCAGTCCTTATAGTCCTTATAAGGACTGGCTTAAGGGGCGAAGCAAGAATGCTTTTCATATTCCCCGTTATCTGTAGAGGACAGTGTAGGGATAAGGTGGTATTGAGCAATTAAAGCTCTGATCATGGCAGGAGGGTAACAAGCAATAGCCGAGCCTCAGTTAGAACTTCACTGGCTACAGCATTGCCATCCATTACCCCCCAAGGGTATTGGATTGGATGAATCCAATCAACAATATCCAATCCAAGATCCAGAATTGATTAATTATATTTCCTATGTACAGAAAATAAAATGGTATAGTAAAATATACTTTAATTAAACAGTTGAATTCAAAATAAATAAATATTTTTTTTACATTTCATTAGAACATTAAAGTTCAAAAATAATTTTATTGACATTTTAATACAATTTAAGATATAATCTAGATAATCTCTCTCTCTCTCCTGTATCAGCTCATAATAATATGTATTCCATTTTATTGTTCATATTTACAAGACACTCTATTTGATCTACGACTACTTGTGTAAATTATGTCGTTTTTTTTGAAAGAACTATTAATGTTTGCCTAAAAGAGACTGCATTGTAATCAAACGGACTATTATGATTTCAATATTAAGTTTGTAATGCTGCAAGCTTGACTCGAAGTAATAAACTGCCTTATAAATAAATTACACGATTCTTTGAAGTTGCGTACGACTCTTAAATGCATTCGCACATACATCTACTATGTAGCAAAGGACCGTTGACAACGAAAGTCACCATCTGAGGATGACACACATAGTTTTATTGTGTGCACAGAACAGTAAATTTATGCGTGCATGAACGAGAACTAATAGTCTCTTGGGTTTTAGGTTGATGGATTGCTATAATCATAATCCACTTTGCTGCCTCGAATCTCATTAGCACTAAAGTGTGAGCGCCGTGATGGAAAGCCTTTTGCTCTAATATCGGGGGGGGGGAGTTGGCAAAAGGGGGGAAGGTTTATCACTGTGAGCAACTGGTTAGTTTCTATAGAGGGAACAAGTTGCTTCGTGGGTTTTAACGGAATCGAAGAGAGGAATACTAGGAGTTGAAATGAAAAAAAAAAATCATCTCTGAGAAGAAATGGTTTTGTGAATGTTAAGCCTTTCGTTCGACTTTTCCACGAATACTTCATAGTTGTACGCGTTATAATGCATTACCGTCTGTCCTTGTCATTCTCTGTATTCCCTCCATTGATCATCATTTCCAACACTAGACCTTTGACATTTAGCCATAAATTCTTTTCCTGCCTTTTGGATGTGGCCAAACTTGACTGCATTATACCGAACACTTAAAAGGATGATTGCCTGCAACGTTTAGAATTTTAACTGATTTTTTCAGATAGACAGAAAGACAAGGAGAAACAAAGTCAGAATAAAGGTTTTTTTTTTGTTTAATTAAAATGACAATTTATGTTTAATTTTAACGCATGGATTTGAGGACATTTTTATCATCCTATATTGATTTTCCATATTCGGCTTAAGGTTCTTTATCCGAGGCTTTTTTGCATCAAAAGTTCACAGAACAAATATACAATAGTTGTTTTCCTGGAAGAACTTTTTTTTTTCACATGCGATTTATACTATTTAATTTATGTTATACTTAATTCTTAAAAACGAAATGCTTACTTATTTTATTTATTTCATTATTTTTTCCAAAGAAAAAAACAAGTTTAACTATATATATTATAATAAACTTATTGAATATAAAAATTATTTAAAACTATTATAATGAAATTAGAATTTTACATATACACCATAATTAATGCCGAATATATTTCTTAGATTAATCAAGTACCCTGTACATGCCCTGTACAATGATATTTCATTATATATTATATTGTATATATGTGCCGATATTTTTTATTTTCTATGCTTTCAATATTTTCATGTTTATTTTTTCATCCAAAATATAAATTTTCGAAATATATTTTGTATTTGTGAGTTTTACATTGTAAAGGCAAATAATAAGAAACTTGAATTTACACAATATATATTAATTTACACACACACACACACACACACACACACACACACACACACACACACACACACACACACACACACACACACACACACACACACACACACACACACACACACACACACACACACACACTAAAGCTAATGTGAAGGCTTTTTTTTTTTTGAAATTATAAAAGTAGAAGAAAGCATTTTTGCTAAAGATTCTTCGTTTTAAGGGATGAAGACATCCTTGTCAACTATGTGAATTCCTCTGCATTCTTCACTTCATCTTGGAGAAAGAGTTGAAGGATTAAGTTTCTTCCTTTGATCTTTCAGTCATAGTAGAGAGCGGCGACAGATGAATGTAGATAGCGCAGATCTATTGTCCTTATAGTTCTTTTTTGCTGTCTTCTTAAAATAAAGTTTTTTTCCCCCCACTTGTTTCAAATGTTTCTTAACGAGAGCATTCTTGTCTAAGATGGTGTCGGCTGTTTGAGGATTAGAGTGATTAGGCAGGCTGTTGATGGTTCCCTTTGCAGATAACAAAGAAGACTACAACTCAGAATTTTACCACTATGTCATTTTATCCACTGGCTCCTACTCACTAGACAGAAGGGTTTTCTCTCTCTTTCTAACAATTTTCACATCTTGGGTACTGGTTTTATTCTATTATGGTTTAACAAGTAGCAAAACACACACAACAACTGCAGAACAAACGGACGATGACGCTCATGCAAATAACTTTTCCCAACAGCCTCTGTACCCATATTCATCCATCTGACTTGAAGAGTATGTTATGATTTCTCACTCCGTACGATAGCTTTTCAAGGCTGTATTAACCTCCTCAAGTTATAACGTGTTGACTGGGATGCTGGACTTGTGACAGACTTTCCATCATTAAACAAAGACTGTGGAGCTGTATATATAATTAAAACGGTTTGCATAAACTTCTATAGCTTTCTTGTACGGTGTAAGTAAACGAAAGGTCGTTTAAATTTAACTTCCAAATGTCTAACTCCCATTATCTGTTAAACAATAATAAATCAAATTATTACGTATTCCTGAATCAAATAGAATTCACACAGTATTGATTTTCACATTTTTTGATTTATGCTGATTTTCACGTACCGGTTCATTACACTGAACGAGAATCACTTTAAGTTTCTTGACTTCTTAGAAATCTTCACCGAACTCCGAGTTTCTATAGAATTGATAGAATTTCTTTTCTTTCTTTTTTACTTTTCTTAACGAAGTCACTAAAAGGTTTATGATCATTGTAGAGAAGTTGTAGACCAAATACTTGCTTGTAAATGTCATTGTGATATATAGGAAACCATTAGCGTGTTCACGAAGGATCCATGACTGAGTATTTGGATGACCAAAGATTAATTAAGCTGGTTTTTATCGTCTTTTGGGAAAGTAAGAGAATCGGAACAATTAGATCAAATCTAAACGTTTAGAAAGGAAATTAGGATTAGGAATTTTGTCATATTCTAACACCTCACCGACCTTTGATTATAGGAATGACTTTTTTGTCTTATTATAAGAACAAACTTTTGTTCTGTTCATTAGTTTGGATAACGGAGACTACAAATTCGATGTTCGTGGATCATCACAGACTCATTTTTTAGAATTTAAAAGAATCAAAGTGTTATAATGGCAAGTGGAAAGAGATAAGAAATGGTTTTTTATCAGTAAGAAGAGAAAAAAGCCTTCCAATGCACGCACTAGGGAACACTTCAAACGATAGACAAATGGCTAGAAGGTGTGGTCCTATGAATTCATCTATTATTAGTAATAAAAAATGAAAACTTTCCCCAAGCGTATAGAACTATTCTCATTTATCAACAATCTGTACTTTTAGAAGAATAAATTTTTAGATACGTTAAGTTTCAAGAATAAGCATTCTCGCTCGCAATTGAAAAATGACGTGTCCGTGAATGACCGGTTTTGGCACTTAAGTTTGTTTTCTAAAAGTGACCAGGGTTCAAATCCCGTTTGTGACAGACTTTACACTTTTAGGCAGTTAGCCGAGATTGTAGCGTTTTTCTCCCAACAACAACAATTGAATTTTTCCTCTACGAATTGTGAATATATACATGCCATTGGAAGACGAAATTGAATCATAGTAGATTTATAAGGATTTACAATCCTTATTCTAAAGACTTACTTGCAATAAGGTAGGCTGCCTAAACAAGTGAAGGAAGTTACCATATGAATAAATTCATTACTGAAAACAAAAATCTGATGATTACCAAAATGAATTGACAAAAATCTTAAATTAAAATCATATAAAATACACCGGCATTTAGTCAAATGATGACGTATTTCGGACATCATCATTTGATGACGTATATGACGTATAACAGAGTTCTGTGTTTTTTTTTTTTAAGTTGAATTCCACACAAATAAGGTTTTGTGTGGAATTCAACTTGCATCAGCACTGCGGAACTGCAGCACCCCCCCCAATGTTTCTCGATATATAAATATATATATTAATTTATTTATATTTTCTTGTAATATTTAATTTTATCATCAACAATCCTATACAATTCTCTTATTCTGTAAAAAAATAATAAAAATCCATCTTGTAGCACTTAGGAGGGCGAAGGACGCTAGCACCACATGCTTACCACAGTGTCATATTGCTACGCGCGCAAGCATATGCAGTTTGCGCCAGTAGTAGAGTGTTCGTAGTGCTTATCGTGTTTACTTCGTCTCTTTAAATATTTGGACATTACAATTAAAGACATAACTTTTGTTATAGTTTTTGTTTTAGAACATTATTGGGATTATGATAATGGATTTTATTTTTAAGTAATTTTGAATTATACCAAACTGTATAATTTTATCGATAATAAACAATATATTTTTTAAAATTTTTACCATAATTTTAATATTTTATCCAAACACGTATACACTGTACTTACAGTGTGCATGTATATTTCGAAAGTTGCAGTACCCCCACGATTTCAAGCCACGATCCGCCTCTGTTTTAAACCTATCGTATATTTAGTACTGTGAGTGGGCTAGAGGTTCAGTAAATCCTGAAACTTTGCTATGGAGACAAACACGCAAGTTTTTCATAATATTTCAGGTTTAATGGAGAATTTAAAACAACCATGAATTTAACGCAGGGAAACTTGCAATATAAAGTGTAATCAAGTTCAGAAAAGTTACGAGGACAAGTGATGTCCTAAAAACACTAAAAATGGTAACATTTCGGGGAAAAGTCCAGAAGGGAAACCACAAATAAGAGATAAATACCTTAGGTTAAGATAGTAAGGCCATATTACTCTGTCCTGGGGAAGCAAAACTGTGTAATTACATACCTTTCATTACACATGAACATTTTATTTTTACTTTTACTTTTTTATTCTCTACGGGAGGATTCGTGGTACACTCCGAAGCTATTAGGGCTTTGGGTTAAAAAGTGAATTGATTCTAAGCTGAGACAAACATTTAAACTGGCTTTTCAAATAAATAGCAATCGCACATAGTAATAGAAGGGGTTTTCATTTCCCGAATCTTGAATTTTCTCATCAACAAAACATGAAAATCAGCCAGAAAATGTGCATTTCTAGATTTAATTCATTGGTTGGCCTCATAGCTTTGTAATCTAAGTAATTAATTAATTAAGATTTTTCTTAATTATTTCCCTCATGAACCACGCCATGATGCATTGTAATACTATATGCACAATAGTACTAGATTGCTTTTATAAATTAATTGTAATATAATAATATACGTTTAATTTCTAGATCATGATTATAATATATTCTTCTTAGGCCTACTAGCCTGTTACTGAGCTGACTTGAGCTCTTCTAAGTCATACCTGTCCCGAGGATATGGTGACTGGCCCTCTGCCTCCCGGTATATCCTATGGCTATATCTCGTGTGTGTGTTCACGGAGTCGTTTTGCCTGCTTGAGGGAGGAAACACCCCAGATAAACTAGGGGGAAAACCCTGTTGTCCACGCCCAAGACCGGCTAACTGGCTATGGCTGAGAAAGATCCTTAAGCTCCTCACGTCGGCGACGACAATCGAACCCAGGATACTCCTTTTCCAGGCATATGGTTGCGAAGCGCATAGCCACTCGACTAACCGCGCGGACGCTTATAATATATAAATATATATACGTTTAAATTTAGATGATTATTATTATGTTATAAATAATACAGTGTATTATATATACTGTATATATACGCGCGGTTAGCCTAATGGCTGTGTGCTTCGCAACCATATGCCTGGGGAGGGGGGGGGGTGTCGTAGGTTCGATTCCCGTCGGTGACGTGAGAAACTGAAGTATCTTCCTCAGCCATAGACAAGTTTGCCGGTCTTCAGCGTGGACAGTAGGGTTTTTTCTCCAGTTTAGGGTTTTTCATCCGGCAAGCAGGCAAAAACTGGCGTCGAGAACTCAACACTACAGGACATAGGATAAACCAGGGCGTAGGGCTGATCACCTTATCCCGTGAACGGTTTGAGGTCCGATGATTAATAAACCCTCGACACTGCAAGGTAAAAGAGGGTATAAAGAAGATGAGATGAGGCTATATATATATAATAAACTGAGGTACTCACAGGTTTTAAGTACCTGTTGCAAGTTGTTACTGGTTGTAACACACACTGGTCTACATATTTCTTTTATCTTATTAATTTTTTTTCCTCCAAATATTTTATATTATTATATTATACTGAGTATTATATAAAATACAAATAGTACAGTCGTTTAATTCCGATATCACTACTATAATAAATTGCGCTATTATGATATGAAATATTTGAAGGTATAAACTGTATGTTAAGAGTTTAAAACTCTAAATTATTTAACATAAGTTAAAAAATAAGTTATCCCGTTTTTATTACCTAAAACGTAAAATAATATATGTTAATAACCCGTGTAAAAGTGGTATGCACAGCATGTTATCTAGATGGGAGATAAATTTCATCACCCGGTAACTCCCACCCAACTTTTCGTGGGTGGGAATTACATAAAAAAAATCCTATACCCCCACAAAGTAGTGTGTGTGTGTGTGTGTGTGTGTGTGTGTGTGTGTGTGTGTGTGTGTGTGTGTGTGTGTGTAGGAGGATAGCGAGAATTGTATGCATTTTATTTTAAAATTTTTATATCATTCAATTTCAAATCGCGTTCAAAAATATCTAATGTTTAAACGTTAGCATCACATCTAATCTGACTTTATTCGCTTACTTAGCCATGTTATCCGTAGTTATAGTTTCTTTCTATGAAATGCAAGTAGTAAAACAAGTCCCCAAACAAAAACAAATCCGTCTAATCAAGGCAAAATAAAATTCGCCACTTTGTATATGCTGGTAAGATAAAAAAAAAGATTGTAACTTGTATACTTTCCAACTTCTACCAGTAGGCGCAAAACGCGCGAGATATTTGCACGCAAACGATAGGATAGACTCCTATCTCGATATCGGAGGCAGTAGAGTACGTGCAGCTTCATAAAGCATAGAGATGTGCAGTCTCCGTAACTATAAACGTGGCCGGCATTGGACAGCCGAACTTGTATAGTAGCTGATAGAATATTGGGGACATAAGTTCCCGTGTGTATGAAACACATCGAGGAAACGAATAGAAGCTGCAGATTCAATAATGCTACTGCTCAGGGGGGATTCCACTGTCCGAATTTCCTTCGGTATTTTAAAATGTTTCTGGTAAGTACTTCTCTCTCCGTAGCAATCGATAGTTCTTGCTAGCAGAGAAGGAAATGTAATACCAGGCCTACCATTCTCTCGTATTCCCATGGAAGGTAACACAGAGAACATTTTATTAAGCGTCTACCTTTTTTTGTCAGGAGTTTTGGTCTTTTTTTTCCTATTAATTCAGCAAAGATTTAGTGCAAAAGAAGTAAAGGATTTAATCTTTATATTTTATATTGTTCCGTTTTATGTCTGTATGTGACTGTGAATTGAAAAGAAGTTGAAAGGAAATGGAAACAGTGAAATAAAAGAGCAAGAACTTACGCCAGTTTTGTTTTAGATATCTCTTATGTATCAGATAAAAGTGATGATTAATTATAATGAATTCAGTTATAACAATGAGCACGTTCAGAAGCTGTTTCCATGGTGACACACTAATGACAATTTCGTGTTGGATTTCATTGTCACATAAAATAGACGTATTTATAGGAACTATGCTCAAAGCTTTGTTCATTTTTATACATTTATTACCGTATTCATTACTATTATCAGCAATTTTTCATAATTTTTTTATCATTATTTCACAGCTAGTTAGTTTATAGTTAACATTTAAAAATTATTATGCTACAGCAGTACCGAAGGTAGAGATAGGCATACTACTGGAGAATCTGCACATTTACAAATTACGAAAAAATATTAAAAGAAGAATTACAAGGTGCCAAGTCTGGAAATATTTTAAAATAGCAATGATTTATAAAAGAATTGAATTAGAAAAACATTAATCTCAAAACTGATTTATAAACGAATTATTTAAGCTTGCCATCCATCCTTCCTGTACAATAGTTTATACATTGTTCGTATTACTGATGTTAACATTCCTGGAGTTTATAAGGGCTCTTCCCCGGCGCCCAAGCCCCCGAGTTCCAGGCTGGTAAGCCTTCAATTCTCCTTCAATTCTGATGACTCGAGACATGAGACAACAATGTGTTTGTCTCATGAAGGTAAACACATTGTTGGACGTTTCAAAACAATGAAGAGACAAAAAACGTTTCAAATTTCGGCGTATTTATATATATATATATATATATATATATACCTGGAGTTGTATTGTGCAACACCCGAACAATCCTGCTAAATACAATCAGACGAAGAAGATGGAGGGGCCCCATGGATACCTTGGTTATGGATGTAAATAGCTTGAAAACAAATGCATTCTAATCCGCGTCAGCAACCGGATACGTGTTGCTGATAAATTACAATATATCATGTGAGATATATAGTAAGAGGATACCTCTACGTGCTTGGGGGGCATAAAGCCTTTTAGAGCTGTCATCGATAGAGATCTGAATGGAATTCGACATTAAGAAACAGCCGGGAGCGTACAGATTCGGACATTTCGATAGTGGAATGCTGTTTTAAGTCAAATTGTTAGAAAAATAGCTTGTCATATACTTGACAAAGTGTCAATTTTATATATTTGTTAATGAGCGAAATAAAACTAGTTTTTGATTGTGTTTATTTTGCTTAATATGAATGTGACAAGATTCACCGGCGAATTCTACAATTTTAAATAAAAGAAAATAAATAAATAGTTAAAAAGAGAGATAAAATAAATAAATATAAGTTTGTAAACAGTTGATAGTAAAATTAACAAACAAAATAAAAATGAATGAATGGAAATAAATATGTAGTTTACGTGAATGGTAAAGTTTGATAAGTAAGGCTTAATATGATAAATTAAAGGTGCGAGATATTTTGTTAAGATCGTTTCCAAATCTATGTTTTAATTTTTCCCGCTCGATGTCAGAGTTGTTTTTTCGTCACTAATTGAGCTTTTAAATAATGCATAAATGTGAGTGCATGCCTGTTGCAATTACAGATTTTAATTTTATATATATATATTTTTTTAAAAATCATCAGCAATGACAGACGACGATTTCTAGAGGCAGGTGTCGGCAACAGGATATAAATACTTAAAAAAATCTATTGCTCACAACAAAAATTCTCGATAAACATAATAAAGAGACTAACCTATCCTCACAAAAGGAAGGAGGACTGTGATTTCCCTGGGTGATTTACGGGGCCGCGTTGAATAATGCATCAAA
Organism: Typopeltis vanoorti; assembly: GCF_054136105.1. NCBI lineage: Eukaryota > Metazoa > Arthropoda > Arachnida > Uropygi > Thelyphonidae > Typopeltis > Typopeltis vanoorti. The sequence goes on from NC_143552.1 coordinate 133,164,213, forward strand.
TCGCTAACTTTCGCCACTCTGATAAAATTCCCCAAACTTTGGCTGAGAAAATTTTCCGATAGTGTAACTTTGAAACAACTTCCGAAAATCTCAAACGGCGCGTGGATGTAGCAACCCCCTTCTTTGCAATGCATACGAGGAAAATATGTAAGATTTACAACAGCGACCTCTGGCTTTTGATTGAAGCTACAATATAGATGTAAACAGAGAATTTGCATGTATTGGTATGTTGTTGTGATGGTCGTTGATTCCTGTAGCTGTAAGAAGAGATTTCATTGGGTGAAAGATAATTGGAGAAAGGATGATTGAAAACCGTGAAGGAAAGCAAGCGAACACTTATAAATTGAACATTTCATTACACACACACACACACACACACACTGAATGAATCAAACCAAACTACTTTGCTTTCATATTGTTTAAGAATAGAATTTCATATTGTTTGAAGATGCATACGAGGCATCATTTACCTTTCATAGATAGATTCCTATATAATAATATCAATAGTTCTCATGCAATGGATTTTTCATCTTGGAAAATAGGCGAATCAACCATTAGGACACACGCAATTATCAGACATAATACAATGGCCTCATAGGCCTGAGTTTTTTCTTCGGCTGTAAAACCCGTATCAATTAAGCTAATGCATTAGCTTGATACACATTATTGTACGATTTCATTCCATTAGAACTATTTTGTTTGTTCCTATTCGAAAAATAAAATTCCATTAGAACTATTCGAAAAGTAGGAACAAACATATATTGAAATTGAAACGGTAGAAATAATTAACTCGATAAACATGAAATATCAATATTATATGTGCATTCTTTGCTATATATGTTTATATAGCAAATATTATTTATATAATTAACTCGATAATGTGTTTATATAGCAAATATTATTTACATATGCATACAAAAAAAAAATAATTTTATGAGATGCGTATTTCACGAAAGAAAACTCATGAAGACTGAAAACGTTTAATTTAATGCACTACAAATACTTAGCAGTACAGATACTTTGCAGATTTCGGTCCTTATAAGGACTGGCTTAAAGGGGAGAAGCAAGAATGCTTTTCATCTTCCCCGTTATCTGTAGAGGACAGTGTAGGAATAAGGTGGTATTGAGCTATTAAAGCTCTGATCATGGCAGGAGGGTAACAGCAATAGCCGAGCCTCAGTTAGAACTTCACTGGCTACAGCATTGCCATCCATTACCCTCCAACGGTATTGGATTGAATGAATCAATCACCGACTATGTAAGTAAAGGTGAAATCTCAAAAATACGGACGATCTCTAGGCCACTCCATAGTGGGCGAAAGACCGTCCTAATCTCAGCGTTGGTTCCACTCAGTGACATGCTCCCCGACCACTGAGCAGAACCGCTCAAATTCCGAGGAAAATAATTCACCGACAAAGCCCCTCAGCGGGCCGTGCCGGAGAACATCTTCCCCAGAGACTCAAAGTGCTCCCTTAAGGCAAAAACCTTAAGAGAGCAAACTCAAAAACTCGTCGCCCAAGGGGGTAACAGCAACAGCCGAACCTCAGTTAAACTTCATTGGTACAGCATTGCATTGTTGCCATCCGTTACCCCCAAGGGCATTAATGAATCAATCACCGCATCTCACGGTCGATTGATCCCAAAATCCTGCAGATTTCGGTCCTTTTTAAGCTAGTCCTTATATATATAATATATATATATATAATATAATATATATATATATATATATATATATATATATATATATATATATATATATATATATATATATATATATATATATATATATATATATATATATATATATATAATATATAATATAATATATATAATATAATATATAATATAATATATATATATATATAATATAATATATAATATAATATAAATATATATAATAATATGATATAAGGACTAGCTTAAAGGGGCGAAGCAAGAATGCTTTTCATCTTCCTCGTTATCTGTACAGGACAGTGCAGGGATAAGGTGTTATTGAGCTATGAAAGCTCTGATCATGGCAGGAGGGTAACAGCAATATAGCCGATATAGCCGAGCCTCAGTTAGAACTTCATTGGCTACAGCATTGCCATCCATTACCCTCCAAGGGTATTGGATTGGATTCTGATCCCAGATTTCGGTAACAAGGATCAATTTTTGAAATATAAACATTATGTAGATATTTTTTAACTGTATTTAAATATGATTATAATACTAATTTTAAAATGAAAAATATACAAATATTTTAGATATTTAAAGAAAAAATTATTGTTTCAATTATTTATAATAAGAAATAATAATTTTTTAATAATTTTTCATTTATAAAATCATAACGATATAAATGACTGCTATTTGAATACGATAAAGAAATTATTAGATATGTGAAGAGCCAAAGGCTTCAATTCGGCGACATATAACTTGTTTAAGTTAAGGGATATTACATCCCATATAGTTTCTTAGCCGAATAAGAAACTCAAAGAGTTTCATGCCGAATATAGTAGAAACTATATAAAGTTCGGCGATTCCAAGCGTAAGCAAATACCTGGATACTGCAGCACTGATCATAAAGGGTAGTGCAAGCTGGGGCAACTCGTGGTAGAAGTGGAGCAAGCTCCGATCACTATTCTTGATATTTGCCCATAATGTGAACTTAGCTCCTAGGAACTGTATTTTTGTTCACATTATGAGAGAAGGTCACTACCTAAAGGTCGAAACCGGTCTGGGTAGTGACCTTCTCTCATAATGTGAACAAAAATACAGTTCCTAGGAACTAAGTTCACATTATGGGCAAATATCAAGAATAGTGATCGGAGCTTGCTCCACTTCTACCACGAGTTGCCCCAGCTTGCACTACCCTTTGGGATCAGTGCTGCAGTATCCAGGTATTTGCTTACGCTTGGAATCGCCGAACTTTATATAGTTTCTACTATATTCGGCACGAAACTCTTTGAGTTTCTTATTCGGCTAAGAAACTATATGGGATGTAATATCCCTTAACTTAAACGATAAAGAAAGATTTCACAAAAATAAAGTACAACTTTCCAATGTATAATTAATGAGGATTCTTTAGGAATATACAATAGGAACAACTATAAGAAATAGAAACAAGAGTTTGTAATTTATTATTATTATTATACGATACCTTCATGGGTCAGAGGCCTAATCTTTGTAGATTCTCTACACAAACCCCATTTTGATACGGCACAGTCCGCGCTATACTATCTACCACTTGCTAGTATTTTTGTAGCTTACGTATGTTCTTGTTCACTAATGATTTGTCTATTTTAGACGGTTTCTGGAAGAAAAGGACGCTGTTATTTCGGTATGAGAATTCTTTTTTTCCAAAAGAAGGGAGAATGACCCCTTGTTCTTCAAATTTATATCGGAACAATAAAAATAAGTATTTAACGTACAAATTAATACTAATAGTTAACTTATGAATGGGTCATTTATAGGAAGATAATTTATAAAATTGTACGAAAGATAATAATAATAATAATAATAATAATATAAATTGCACGAAAGATAATAATAATAATATTAATAATAATAATAATAATAAAGAAAAAAGGTGCAAACATCTTTTTTTCTTTTTTTTATAACATTAATAAAATATTTGATTTCTGGAAAGGCATGAAGTTCTTATATTTTTACTTCCTGTAAAGGGAAAAAGAAATGGTGTTTGAAGTGAGGAAAGAAAGAAATAGTGAAATTTAATTGCGGAGTGATCCCAAAAAAAGTAAAAAAACATCAATATAAAGGATTCTCCCTAGCGGTGAAATTCTTCTGCTAGCAAGATTCATCAAGACATTGCTACTGTCGAAAATGTCAGCTGTACACAAACGCTAGCTGACGCAGTTTGTTCAGTCGGTTTTTTAAGTTTGGTAGCCCGGATTACCAAACTCGAAGATTGCTGACCTGGTGTCAATGGCCAGATGGGAAGACAGCTAGGTGAAGGTGGACAAATAAATCTCTTAACTCCAATGTATGACTGTTTCATACGGTGTTTCTTTTCTTTTTTTTTTTTTCTTTCTAACCTCCCATAAAAACGTCCAACTGAACTTAACCATTTATTTCATTGTGTAAACGAGACAAACAAAGAAACTGATATCTCTGGACTGAGTAATTATTACTCTATCATTTTTTATCATTATTATAATTACTATAATTATAATTACTCTATAATATGTTATTTCTAGAATAGGGTTTACGGATTATTTACCCCCCCCCCCACCTGGAAACTGTTACCAATATACTATAGGCTAACAACTTCATTTTCATTCAAATAAATATAAACAATGCCGAGTTATTTTAGCAGACATTTTGTAATATAAACAAATAATTAAACATAAATATTGCTATATAACATAATTTACTACACATTAATAAATACAGAAAGAACGACAACAACAATAATAAGCTAACCTAGTTAATATTTTATTGTATTATTATTTTTTATGTGATTTCTTTTACTTTTTAGATAGCGTCTTAAGTTATTTTGTCTATTCTCCGGATTTTCGAAAAAGTTGAAGACGTGCTTTAATTAACTGAATAAGATAGCAAAGATAAGAAGAAAAATTGCATCATTATTTTCATACAAAGTTTATAAATGTGTCTAAACAGCAAGTTTCTTAAATTCCAAAAGTAAGGACGTTTCAAATAATAAAGTAATTCCCACGTATACATTTCTTTCGTTTCAATATTCTCAGTGTTTAAATGAGCATGAAAAGATTATTTTGACATTGATATGATTCTAACATCAATGTTAGTTTGTCTTTCTCTCAAATTTATTATTATTATTATTATTATTACGTGACATTTCCAAGGAGTCCAAGGATTCATTGCAGTACGCCACTCCATCGTCTTCACCACTGAATCTTCCATCTACACACAACGGCACTATTCGCTGTTTACACACGAACGCCATCTGCCGCCCATGAATAGTATTTTTTGTTTAACTGCGTGTTTTTTGTTGGCCGATTTTCCTGCATGCAGGATTCAAACTCCTAGTTTCAGGGTAATAAAACCCTGCTAACTCTGTATGAATTCTGTTCACTTAGGTTCGATCGAAAAATCCCCCTCATCACAACGAAAGATATTTAATCTGTATTTTATAATGTAGGAATCGCACAGTTGCGCAAGGAGGTGCTTTTATTATTTAACATCAACAACTGCATTTTATTTTTATCATATTAATTTAAACATAAATGATCTTTCTTTTAATTCAATTTAAACAGTGTTAAATACAAATATTAAATTTGTGTTTTTTGAGGTCTAGACGGTCTAAATTCAAAAGTGAAAAATTCAAACTGTTCATGAGAAATGCCCTAAACAATAATATTTCGAGTTCTTAAATTGAAAATAAAAATTTTAAATGGTATGAAAAAGCCATTGAACCAATTTAATTCAACAATTAAAATGAAAAAAAAAAACAACAACAATAACAACAACTTGTTAATTCGAAGTTTAAAATACTTACACGATTCGGAATAACTGTTTTGGAAGTTGTCAACTTGGTTAAATTTACAAAATAATGCGAAACAATTCTTGGCATCGTCCTTTCGCTGTTGTTTTTGATAAAATTCATGAGCAGAGTACCAAACCAGAATTGTTATTGTAAACATTTAATTTTTTTTTTTTTTTTTTTTTTTTTTTTGGAACAATGTCGTTTTGTTTGATACTAAGAATCTCCTTTTTTTGAGAGTTTTGTCTTGGTATTCTTTAGGAATTAAAGTTCTGTTTTCAATAGTGGAATGGGAAAAAAAATATGCAGTCTATCAACCAATCAAGATACTCCGATGTTCACAAAAGACGGAAACGAATTCTGATTTGAGGGAAAAAATTTGCACCGAAATGAAAATCGATATCATTTACAGAAGTTATTAGTTTTCGAACTTGTTTGAGTGCTTGTGTGGAAGCATTTCGGAGGTAGAGGGGAGAGGGGGGGAGGAAGATGAGGGATAGGGCGAGAATATCAAGACCCCAAGTCAGCTAGGTGTTTGGAAAACCAAACTTTGAATTACATTTTAGTATAAGAAAAGAAAAGTTACAACCGGGACTCTTTATCATAATTATTGATTTAATACAAGTTGTGGTGATAAGGGACCTTTGCAGTGAATAGAAAGTTTGCGTTTCTTTTGCGTTGACTGCCAGAAATCTTAGTCCTTTGTTGTATATATAACAAGGAGGCGGAGAGAAAGCAAGTAAGCGCTCTCTTGTAACTTGTCGGGGATATTGAAACATTGTAAGGAATAGGTGGCGACATGTTTTATTTATAAACACAGAAGAAAGTCATAAATACACCTGGGTTTCCACAAATATTTATGTAAACTTCGATTTTTTTTTGTCTCCTACACAGCAAGAATACAGAAATCATTTGAACAGTAGAAGGATGGTTTAGGTGATTTTATTTTGAAAACAACGAAAAAACGTCGTAACTTTTTTTTTTGTCAGCAAACTACAAAACTACATTGAAAGTTGTTCACAAATTCGTTATTTTGATTGAACTAAATGAATAAAAAAAATAGATCAAAATTAAATAATCAGTTAACAATTTGCAACCATCAACACCATCTTGGAACTCATAAACATACTAAATACAGGAAAACCTCGTATAACGCGGATGTTAGGTTCCATAGAAATGCCGCATTATATAAATCGTATAAATCATATAATGCATAAATGTTTTAAGCAAAATAAAATAAAGTGTATATTTTAATCGTCATCACTTGCTTCAAAACTAACATTTCGTAGATGTTCTTTATTTACGATTGGCCGGACGTTGTCATCACTCGAAATCTCTTGGACATCATTAGTATAATTCTCATTGCATACTTCGGTTGGTTTAGTTATCAAGAAGCTAGTAATAAGATCTTGCTTACCACTATGCTGCAATTTTTTTTATTAAGTTCATAATACGGAGCTAAACAAATATCCAATTGTCTCGTGAATTTTCCGGAGCGCTCCATTGAGAGATCATTATCCATAAAATAACTTTCTTGCCAAGTCCAATCCTTCTGCTAATTTCTTTAAACTGAATTCTCTTTAACGGGTTCATCGCAGTCAGAATCTTCGGCAGAACTTTCCCCGCCATTTGGCATCTATTACTTCATTTAAATCCCTATCAATTAATTCACTAATTTCGTTTTCAACCATATCGCCATTACTATAAAAATAAATTTTTTTACATGAAAACAAAAAGCATTACATATTGTATGTAACTCACCAAAAAATAAAGTGCTCAGCTTGACATGAACACACTTATGATTTTTAATGCGCTTTCTTAGGAGAAAACGAAGACAATTTTCAACAATAAACCCTTTATACGGTAGACAATTGATGTACATGTGTGCTAAAGGGTATTTCCCCCTAATATAAATTCGCTACTTATAACTACATGAGCGATACGTGCAGACGCAAATTTAACGAAGATAAAATTTGCTTTTTGAGTTGCGCGTTGAAAAATATATGAAAGATAAAGGGTTACTATAGTTTGTAGACCGTCTTATATGGAAACTGCGTTATACGAGGGTTACCTGTATACAATACTTTTTCGCTTTAGTATTAACATCGTGTCAATGAACTTATAGAAAGTTTATTATAGTGTATGCACACACACACACGCGCGCGCGCGCGCGCGCGGAAGCTTTAAAGCTTTGCCTGAGTATTTATTACGTTCATTCTCAATGTCTCTAAAAATACAATATTTTACGCACTTTTATAATAATACGAGCTTTTATCTTGGCTATTGTGTTGAATTCGCAGACTTGATTTAGACGTTACGGTAGCATCAAGAAAACCATCTAATGTGTTGGCTGTCTTGCCACGCTTCCAGGGATATAATATAACTGTCCCCAACGTATGCTTTCCACGGAAATTGCACCCAATTTGAAAATAAAGTTGCGCATTTATACAAGAATATTCCAATCGAAAGAAAAAGATGAAATACATATTTCGGTAAAGTATTCCAGACTGAGCAGTAAAATTTTTCGTATTCCCACTGCTATTTGGGATTTTTATAGAGTTAAAACAAATTCTTTTAGAACACTGAATACACTATATGTGAATTTTCTATCCTTTAAGTTTGAATATTTAGAGATGTGTCGTACTCTTTCGCAATAAATTTGAATCCCAAAGCTTTAGCTGACACGTTATGACAGTTTTTTAAGATCACAGTACTGATATAGTTTTGTTTTCGCTTAAGTAATGTTTTATAGACGAAAGGTGGACTTTTATTGGATATATTACACTGACTGGAAACATTACTGCGATAGAGGAATCCATATAAAAGAGTCGTCACAGGTGGTGAGTGATTTAAGGCGGTACTGTAGAAGGACTGTCGCGCGCTCCTAAATTTTATCGTAGTTTTTAGGCACAATTAAAGGTTCATAAAACATCTGGGAAAAAAGAGGAAAGAGTAAGGAGACAAAGATAAGAACAGACCTCAGAATACTTTTAGAATTAAATGTTATGGCTTTTTTTTTGGTTTAAGAAAAATTTTTTAACTAAACGAATTCACATACATATTAGTGCGAACTGCCGCAGTCCTTTTGTCGTAATGGTGCTTGAATTATAGTAGTGAAAACGATGAAGTGTGCGAAATATGGTCATAAAGATTCATCAGCACTTAAATCAACTCAATGTGACACCTTTCACTAGAAGTCATGTTTTCTATGTATAGTGACGTGAAGACTGGACGATGAAGGATTTATCTTAGTTTCACTAAGTTGAAAGTTTTATTCACTTGGTTATATTATAAATTAAAGATACCAAGAAATTATATACTTGGTTTAATCCTTTATCCAAGTGTAAGCAAATAAAGTTTGCGCCTGAAGTATTTTCAGGACTGGGGCAAATCGCGGTAAAGGTGGTATAAGTTCTCATCGCTTGCTTTAGTATCCCATAATGCAAAGCACATCTCCTTGTGGACATGTATATGCATTATGGGAAGGGTCACTACCCAGACCGATTTCTACCTGTATTGAGGTCTCTTCAGTAGGAGCCAGACCCGGACCAAGGTAAATAAATATGTAAACCTGCATCCAAAATTTTAGTTTAGATTATTCATATTTGACATCATTTGCCCCAGTCCTGAAATAGTTCAGGCGCAAACTTTGTTTGCTTACTCTTGGATAAAGGATTAAACCAAGTATATAATTTCTTCGTATCTTTAATTTTTAGTTTCACTATCTTCATTTACCTGCAGTACAGATTGGGGGTTTTGTCTGACTTCTGCCTCTTCCCAATATTGAAGGAACATTTGAAAGGATAACGTTTCTTTCAGATATAATGAAGTCTAAACAGCGTTACGATATCTTGTTCCGTAAACAAGACTTCTATCATGATGGATCCTTTAAGTACACGTCGTTGAAAGTGTTGTGAGGACCAAGGTAAATAAATATGTAAACCTGTATCCAAAATTGTTAGTTTGTTATTCACATTTGACGTCATTGGACGCCGTATGGTCACTCCCGTACCTCATAGGGTTTTTGGGAGTGAAGTCTTCTTCTAGAAGAAGCGGTAGGATCGCAGATTCCCTTTCCACACAGAATTAATAGGACAATCACAAACATTCATATGGTGGGATTCGAATCGGCAGACTATTGGTTAAAGAGCTGATAGGCCAACGAGACCTACAACCAAAATGAGAACATATTTTGGTTGCAGGCCTGTCCCAATACAAAAATTGGGAAGCATTACATACACAAGTATTTTTAAACATATTCCATCATAGCTTTATTTTGGGAATTAAACAGTCACCGACTTAACGGACTCTATATCATTTTCACAATAGAAATCAAACAGAGTCCATATTGCTGGTTTAAAGATAGGCGAGACGACATTGTTCTCTCTCTCTCTCTCTCTCTCTAGGATTCTTACGAAATGCTTCTTTGAAGTTAAGGTATATGAAAAGAGAAGAATTAAAAGAGATTAAAATAATGGCCTCATGAGAAGGGCTTTTAATCGGTTGTTCTGCCACACATTAAAGGGTGTTTACTTAATACTCGGGAACTTGCAGATGTAAACATCGTTTGCGATAACAGTGGCTAATTAAGGCATTACATAATTATGTATCCATTACGTGTTCGTATTAGATCCCTAATTAGAAAGCATTAACTTTTAATCGGTCCGATGCCAATGATTTCTGATAGACTCCCTTCTATAGTGAAACATCTCCGAAAGAGATTTTACCCTTAAAATATTTCCATAAACCATCTTTGAATCTCCTCCCTAAGAGAGGCTTCAATACGAAGAATTAATATGTAATTTTATGACATATTATAGTTTGAAATTTGCAGTACGTTAACATTGCTTTATCCTATTCCATTTATTATTCAAGAATTTGTCATGTTTAATTCAGTTGCTTACTGTGGCAGTGTCGGAGGAGAAATATTAGTCTCATAAATACCTCCAAAGATCTAGTCGCTTCTCTTTGAAGTTTGTTACTTAATTCATTAAGAACATTCATCAAGCGATCTCACTATTAGTCAACTTTGAACTTTATAATAGTAAATACTTTCATTAAACTTGTTTTACATGTGTACGGCAATATTTTCTATCATACCAATGATTTTTATTTTCCTCAGTCATTATAATTAATTTAAAATCTATAGTTTCAGCTGGTTATGTAAAATAAGTTATCCTTCTTATTTTAAATATAGATTACGTACAAGGATCAAATGCCGATGTTTTTCAAAGAAGCATTTTTTTTTTAAGTAGCAAGTTTATCGTGTTAAATATGAAACAAGCAGTTATCAGTTTTCTCTAACCGATTTAGAAAAATATAGATATTTTCTACTTCTTTAATTGTTTTTTTTATTATGGTCAAAGTTCGGAAATATTTAGATATCTCAAGAGACGCAAGTAATCATTTAGTTCATAGATTAATTTTATTTTATTTCGTATGATGGTTCAACGGCCGTGAGCCCCTTTTACGGGAAAATACGGCACCCCCCCCCCCTTATTTTTATCCTGGCTCGGGACAGGCATAGCTGATGAATCAGACCTATGGCTGGAGGGACTGTCTTAAGTATTCCTGACTGTAATCCGTGTGTCCATGGGGCTGGTTTGACTGTTCTGGGGGTCAAAAAACCCGAGTTTCCGGGTGAAACCCCCCCTCCCCTACCTTCGTATGAGACCGGCTACTTTATAATATAATTTTTGTGTTTTTCCCGTAGAGTAAGAGCTTTTAAGAGAAGTCAACTTAAATTCTCACACTACAGCATAAAAAAAAACCCTAAAATGGAAAATGCATTACAACTAGAATCGCCCTTATAATTGGTATTTTAATTATAATAATAATAGACAGTTTTATGATCTGCCCAAACTCATCTTCAGTGCAATTGCTCTGACAATGAATTGAGAGTCGAAATACTTCAAACTTCAACTCTCATTCAACATGCGAGTCATTCAGAGTTGAAGTCGTTAATTAGCATAGCTATGGATAGAACTTCATATCATTCTGAATAATTTAGATATTAAATTACCCTTTAGTTAGAAACACCTGGGTTCGAATCCTGTGTAGGGCTTTTCATCTGAAGGTGAATTCGCAGGTCTTATGTGCATAAGTGGCCGGAGGTTTTTTTATTACGGAAACTAGGGCTTTTTATCTTGCAAACCGGTCAGAAGAACACATTCAATATACAGACAATTATGTTGGTCTACATAAACGTAAAACAGGAAGGAAAGGGCATATTAAACGATGTATCTAAACTTTTAAATTATAATCGGACAGGTTAAGCATTCTTATTTAAACTAAAATTGAATTGTGCAGGAAAAAAAATTAGTGAAGATCCTAAATGCCAAATTTCATTAAAATTCGTCAACCGCTGAAATTTTGTTTATTTGCGTACACATTTATAGGCAAGTGGAAAGACTGAAAAATCGATTTAATATATGGGTAAGAAGTGTTAAGATTTAATATATCTCCTGCAAATTTTCATTTAACTCTAGTTTATTTTTTTTAGATTTAAAACACAATAGGAAATTCTGTTGACACTGAGTTACGTAATGGAAACACAATAGGAAACTCAGAACCCCTCATAAACTACAACGTAGCGTCTTTTCATTTTCTTCAAGAATTTAGGAAACGTTTTCAGGGCTCATAAACGGGAACGCAGTTTCGTTTAATCATAACGATTTAACAACCCGATAATTGTCCCCTTGGGATATCACACACACCTGTTAAAGTCTCAGCAGCGATGTCTTGTACAAAAGGCTAATTGTTCTTTTATTATACTATAATGGAGACGCTATTACACCATAAGAATTTATGTAACCATATATATGTATGCTATTTAATAAACCCCCATCTAATATTACATTTGCCTCTATTAATCATAGCAACACAAGCAGATCGCCTGTCTCTTGAGAAATCACTAAGTATGTAGGAGCATTCTTCAAGGAATTAATTGCTCTTTCACTTCCCCCATCGCATCTAACTTGACAGATATGTTTCTTAATATACTAACGAAAGAGATTTTAATTACTATCTCGTAAAACATAAAAGGATTATTGTTAAAAATTAAGAATACCGTAATCATTCATATCTCAGTTATAATGGTTTCAGTCAATTATTTATTTAATGATATTTTTACAAACTGCATAAGTTAAGATGGTGAAAAGGTTTCTGAATTGTTCTGTTATACGCAAATTCCAATTAATGTCGAAATTTACTATTCCGATTGTATAATTTCGCTCTGCAGACGTATGGGATTAATATGTTGTAAGAAACCGACACTTTAGACTAATACATTCGAAAATCACAGCAAAGAAATTAACGGCTTGCTAAACCCAATTATGAAAAGTGGTCGTAAAAGAAGGCAGGTAGCACTTGCATACGAGATTAATCGCTATCTGAAAGTGCTTCTACGTAGGTCTGTTGAGCGCTGTTTACTCTTCCTTGCATTACATATTTCTTTCTTGTTTCATTATTCCTCAGTTGTACAGTCTAGGAACATTTGAATAACAGCCAGACAAACTAAAACGGCCATGGTGGGAGAATTTATTACCAGCGTTGCCACCTTGTGTGCACCATGATGGAAGAGATTCTTTGTCTTTTCTGACATCGTCTTGCTGTATAATAGAGTTAAGAATGTTCTAGTGACTACTTGTTCGCTCGCATTACTGTTTACTTCACTTTATCAACTATGTCTTTGTTACACTGTTGTTGATTATTTTTACTATTTCTATCAAAACACGAGTGGAAAAAAGTAAAAACTGCAATCAGTTAACAAAAAAAGTTTAAAAATACTTGTATTTTCAAAAAAAAAAAAGCTTCAAAGTCCAACAATTCTTTTAATGAAAATACTGTAAACAAATTTATGTGAAATCTAATGAATCGAACCACCCTGGTGTAGATTAATATAACGATAAATTTAATTACAGTGTAATATTATTATTATTATTATTTTTTTTTTTCAATTTAGAGCAGCACTTTGATGCTCTTTTAAAAATATATTTTTTATTAGATGCTGTATGTTTTTAACTTCCTTTAAAAGAAATTTTAACAAGATACATTTCATTAATATTTTTGATGCTATATTTTTATCTTCTATTAAAAGAAATTTTAACTACAAATATACATTTCATTAAAATTTATGAAACTACCACACTTTATTTTGCAAATATTTATTTAGATTCCCAAAGTAATGAAGTACTTATAACAAATACAAATGATTAATTCTTAAAGTTCTTAAAAGAACTGGGCGATGGACTGAGTCCTTGACTCTTTATCCCGTCATCTGAATGAAGAGAATCTGTGTGGATGGAGTGTTATTGAGCTAAAAAGCTCTAGTCATGGCTGGGTAACGGCAATAGCCGAGCCTCAGTTAAAACTTCATTGGCTACAGCATTGCCATTTGTTACTCTGGAAGTCCTTTTTAGGACTTCCAGAGTAACAAATGGTCTAAAGTTCTAAAAAGTCCTTATAAGGACTGGCTTAAAGGGGCGAAGCAAGAATGCTTTTCATCTTCCCCGTTATCTGTAGAGGACAGTGTAGGTATAAGGTGTTATTGAGCTATTAAAGCTCTGATCATGGCCGGAGGGTAACAGCAATAGCCGAGCCTCAGTTAGAACTTCATTAGCTAAGCATTGCCATCCATTACCCTCCAAGGGTATTGGATTGAATGAATCAATCACCGCATCTCACAAGTTCTTATAGTTCTTATGAGAACTGGGCGATGGACTGAGTCCTTGACTCTTTATCCCGTCATCTGAATGAAGTAAATCTGTGTGGATGGAGTGTTATTGAGCTAAAAAGCTCTAGTCATGGCTGGGTAACGACAATAGCCGAGCCTCAGTTAAAACTTCATTGGCTATAGCATTGCCATTTGTCACCCTGGAAGTCCTAAAAAGGACTTTTCCGGGAATCAGGTGTTCATTCCCCCGCCTACCTTCTCGATTCTTACCCTCTGCGATCAAGGTTTTGTGGTAGAATTATATGAAGTTAAATTTAATTATTTTAGTTATGGTGTAAAGGTAAATGTTTTTATTTTAGAGAGTTAAAGGGGTTTTAAAAAAATAAATAATCTTATTCTTTTAAATATTTTATATTTCATAGTGTTTATTAGAAATTTCCAAACTATTAGTCTTAATTTCTCAGTTATGGCAAATACTTTATGTTAACTACAAAATAAAACTAACCACTAACACACTTATTTTTCTACCTGTTCAAAATATGACATTTAGAAGTGAGAGTGGAAATTTTCTATCAAAGATGTAACTTAATTATCTGCTTAAATTTAAAACATATTTCATGACTACTCCGCAGAGATTCTGTTCAGTTTATTACTTAATTGATCGGCTGGGAATCATTAATATCGCGGTAGCACAAGACAAAAGTTATAGATCATGAAAATTATCGATAGAGGGCAGTACGAGAGTTCAGAGTTATGCATGCTTATATAACATTCCAAAATACCGTACTTGTGTAATAATTAGAATTTTAAAGAAAAAATGCCAACAGAAGTTAACTTTTATAGATAAATTTTCTTTTTACTTTATACTTTTTATTTTACATTATGTTTTTTTTTTACTAGGTTGACAACTAAGGATAAAAATAAAGATAAAGATTTCATCAGTAAAGATTTTTCATAAAAACATTTTTCTGAAGACTTTCCTTAAATTGGTAAACAAACAAGTTTCCTAATCTTGTCGTATGGAAAAATAAAAGACATTCTCTTTATTCCATCTCCTAGGAGATATTTTCGTTGCTGTAAACAAAACGTAAATATGTAACTCTGTTATTCGAACTTGTTGTCACAACCACGCTGGAGGTATATTTATTGCTAATTAAAACAGGCGATCTTTATACCTCTTTCTTACAAAGTCTGAAGATGTTTTTGGAAGAACAGAAGTGCAAAAGGAATAATAAATCTTATTATTCGCAGATGCTACGCACAGGAAAAGAACATGCTACAAACATATCTAGCGAAATACGGTAAATCGTTAGGCGAAACATAAGAATGTGTTCTCCCTTGTGTCTCATCCTGCACCTGGAATTACCCAAGACGCTAAGTGTTTCTCATTATAGAGACAAATAAATCAGAGTATGTGATATACATTAATTACCCTCTCCTAATTAAATATACCCCGAGCGCCAATATCTACTGAATTATTACGCCCAAACATTAAATTGCTTAGGGTGAACTATCAACCATTATTTTCGACACACAGATTTAATGAAAAGGTCAGTTAAATGGGTTTGCATTCATTAAGACATTTGTGCCCACCCTTTAAAGAGTATTTTAATTACAATTGCGTCATGATTGTTGCTATTTTCGTTATATACGTTCAAAAAGGAAACTCAAGTTTGTTCCCAACTTGTTCAGCATTATATTGTTGGGGAAAAAATAAGATTTGTGAGGGCGATGAATTGAGATCTCTTAAGAAGTTTAAACTGTAATTAAATTGGATTTCACCATGCATTAATTTTCAATTTTGAAGCAGGAAAAACTCCAGTCGGATGTACTAAGCACTGCGAGAGAGCGAGAGTTTTGCAAACATTTCGCAACGGTTTGACCTTTTACGATAACACGGGACTGTTTGCAGAACATTGGTGCCAAGATCAGTTCCCCCTACACCAACAGTATTAGTTTCTTTATCAGATCGGAATTTCTTAGATAATCCTTACATGCTTTTCCCGCAATTTTTTAATAGCCATGAAAAAATACGAGGTTGGATAATAATATTGTATGAATTATGAATCAAAAACGTGTTGCATTAGCATGGTCTCGTCTATTCAAGATTTAATCATTTGAAAATAGTTGTACGGATGGAACGATGTCGTAGTATGTCGTTTTTATTGCCTCGTTATATACGTTTAAGTCGCTCTGTACGGCAAGGAGTAATAAAGGAAGAAAATGGCATGTGACGATCACGTGATCTTTCTTCCATTGCTGAACCAGAAAAATAAATCAACGACATTTTTAGCTTAATAATAATCTTCAAAAAAATTTAGGACTAAAATTCACCTACTCCCATTGGAGAATAAAAGGGCGTTAGCGGATTTATTAATCTCTCTGTATATTATTCTGTCCTCTATATCCGTACAGGTTACAAAAGTTCGTTTTTGTATTAATTATCCATCTAATCTTAATGATATTAGACAATTTTGTTTCTCGATTCATAATGATTAATATAATGATCCTCTAGAACTAAGCCTAAATTTCACATAGCGTATATGGTTCATATATATTGTGTTTCATTTATATTTTAAAATACAAATATTTTCTTTTGTCTTTCTTTTTCTCTTCTTTTTTTTATTAAAAATTCTATTGGAAAGAAATTTGTTACATATCTCAGCGTCCCGCCTCATGGGAGATTTAATCTTGTGCTAGGAAGACATTCTAAACGCTTGAATTAGAGATCCCATCTTTCAGAATGATCTTCAGGCAGAGTTAAAGCGACCAGTGTAAATAAAAGAGTACGTTTGGGCATTAGTAGTCTCGTGAGTATGTCATATTATTATCTGTAATGGAGTGATAAGCACACAATTATGTTTAATATTAAAACACGTTTTGAAATAAAAACGCAAACAAAGCCAACATAAATACTCGATAAAATCTGTAAGAAATCTAAACCTGTTTATTGCCATTGAAACGGAGAAATTGTGTTATTCGATTATCAACATACAGATCTAAAATTAAAATATTTCTTTTGGAAAAATAAAGCGAACAACATAAGAACCATAAAAAGATGCAGGAAATGGAATTGTTTACTGCCTTTCTGTTGTTACCATTCAGGAGAATCAGCATCATAAGATGTTGTGAAAGTGAAGCGAAAACAGAATACGTCAGTATTTTCGTTTTCACTGTTTTAACTTTAAATTCGTAATGCAGCTTAACTTCACAGATACAGTCGCCATTACAAACTCACTACCAACTGCTGTGAACAGCTTATAAAAATTAAAAAAATTTTTTTTTGAATTTAAATATCTAAATATTGAAAACAAACAAACAAGAGATTTCCTGGTGGGCATCTCGTGATTTTTCTAGAAAAAAAAATGATATGTGATTTGGAGAGCTTTACGATGCTTTCAGTGCTAATTCGAATTAAAAGGTTTAAAATTATTTCCAGGAGCGCCATGAACATATCCGCAACCTTTCATGATCGGCGTAGCAAGGGGGACACACACACACACACACACACACACACACACACATACACACACACACACACATGGATAAGTCTTCTAGAGTTCAGTAATAAACTGCCACATCAAAGCAACTATACCCGAAGAACGGATTCTGTAGATCTGCATCCACGGATGCGCAACCTTATTAAGCAAGAGATCCACAAGAAGAAGACGATGTGGAAAGAATATCGTGAGAATAATAGCAAGAGGAGTTATGAAATATATGAAGCTAGGGCCAGAAAAGTAACGAGTATTGTGAGAAAAGCTAAAACGGAGTATGAAAAGAAATTGGCCATGCAAGCTAAAGGCAATCCAAAAGAATTTTATCGTTATGCCATAAGCAAAAGAAAGAATGAATGTATAAAAGAACTTTATTGAATGCAAATGGTACTCGAGCGTCGGAAGCTAATGAGATTGTTCAGTTAATGAGTGCTCACTTTACTAAGCTACTTTACTGCTACATCGGATGAAGAATTAAAGGTGCATGAAAGTGAGGTTGAAGATCTGTTGCATAACCTGGATAAGAATTGGTCTATGGAGACAGATGGGATATCAGCCCGTTTGCTAAAGGAATGTTCAGTCGAATTGGCTACGCCTTTCACATGTTTATATAACTTGAGTCTCAGCTATGGAATGATACCACAGGAATGGAAGGAATGTATGATAGTTCCATTGCACAAGGGTGGTGCAAAAACTGATGTGTCAAACTACCGATTTATTAGTATGTCTGGTGTGGTAGTGAAGATTTTAGAGAAGTTAGTAAGAACTCGCATACAGAAATGGATAGACACGCATTCTATACTCTGAGGGAACAGCATGGATTTACTAAAGGAAGGTCATGTTTTAGCAATTTGCTCATATTTTATAACAATGTTACAGCCGAGTTGGATAAAGGAAATGGATACACTATGATAATGTTGGATTTTTCTAAGGCATTTTATAGGATACCACACGAAAGGCTGTTGCATAAACTGGAGAATATGGGATTGGAATATAAACTCTTGACTTGGATCAGGGGATTGTTGACAGACAGTCATCAGGTATACAGTGCGTATGAATCTGCCAGATTTAAGGTGACCAGTGGTATATACCTCAGGGTCCAGTCCTTGGGCCATTATTGTTCAATCTATACATTAACGCAGTGCTTTCCAAACTTTTCATGTTGGTGACACACTTTTTAAACAAACATAATTTCGCGGCACAGTAATTCAGTCGATTTGAGTTTTTTCGATCATACTATATTTTTATATATAATAAAATATACAAAATAAAAATATATAATATATTTATATTTATTTCCAAGATTAATGTCATTGTTATAAGAAATAGAAAGAAATATATAATAATAGAATTTTAATGAGATATATGAGCTTCATGGGATGAACACAGCTTTTTAATATTTGGTGGAATAGTAGATAAAGACACGCGCATTTCGTCATCGAGTATTCTTAAGCTTCCACGTTTCAATGTCTTCAAGTTTGCCATCGTTGAAAAGGATACTTCACACATGTGTGTAGTGGAAACCTGCAAAAGAATTTTTAATGCTTTTTTATCTATGATTGGATGCATTTTTGAAACATGAATCCTAAAGTTGTTTAAATCACCCTCTTCATACAACATTAACAGACTTCGATCATTTTTTATTTCAACTAATTCCTCTTCAATAAGTGACAAGTTAATCGTTGCATTTGGAAAAAAAAAGGATTTCTGATCCAATCATAGTCTTGTATTTCAATATTTGGGAAGTAGTGATGAATTTTCTCTCCGAGCATTGTTAAATGGTTAACAATTAGCGAACTGATATCACGTTTTAGTTCACAGCCTGCAGTTTTGGAAAACATTTCAAAATTTCAATCTTGTCTCTCATAGCACAAATTTTATCATAGCAAAAATTAGAAACTTATCCATTTTACGGGTAATTCAACACCAATTTGATAAATAAAACTGTGCGAATTTATTGTTGTAAAGCTTTAACAGTAACTAAACATAAAATAAAAGCACTAGCTCTTCGTTTATTCACGTTGCAGTTAGAATAAACATCAATAATAACATTTGTATGAATACCTGGGGCGCTTTATTTTTATTGGTTGAACGATAATAAAACCAAGCGACTATTACGTGATAAAACCACGGGGATGAATTCGGTTGCATTTATTCTCCATTATTTATCGAAATATATTGATATGAAATATTCTTAAAGATTACAAATAATTATAGTTGTAACTCTTGTACAGTAAATTCTAGAACGTAAAACATCTTGCAATTACATTTTATTTAAAGTAAATTATTTTTGGGGGTTCCTTAGTGCGGCTCTGCACAATTTAGCTTCTGTTTACATTTACTGTCACTCATACTTGAATGAACTGTAGAAAACCCCAACGAAAACGAAACTGATGGTGATGGTTGCATGCAAGTCGGTATAGACTCAGTGAGGGGGGGGGGGTTCCGAGCGGTTGGCCAAATATCTTCTTTAACGGCGCTAACTAAAAATCGTACCGGTACTTTACGAAATGGATTCCGCTGTGGAAATTTTCAGCGATTATTCTGTTTAACGTTTTATGTTCGCGCGACACCCCCTTCACACTCTGCAGCGGATACACTAACGTGTCGCGACACACAGTTTGGAAAGCTCTGCATTAACGACATCAAGCAGGGTCTATCATCAGGTATGCTACTGATATTCAGCAATTACAAAATGATTTGAATAGATTGGAAATCTGGGCAAAGGAAAATGGCCGTCAGTTTAATGTTAGTAAAATTATGCACTTTGGCGTGATTAGAGTTCCAGCGGCATATTATATTAGCGCGGTTATGCTACCAAGAAACTGAAGAGGCAAGGGATCTTAGTGGATAAGAATATAAAGTCCAAAAGTCACATAGCAAAAGTTGTAAATACAACTCAGAGGATAATTGCTTTGTTGAAGCGAACCTTGACATGTAAGGATAAGGAAGTAATTTTGCCTCTTCAGGAGGCTTTGATAAGACCACACATTACTGTGCGTGGATTTGGTCTCCCGGGTTCCAAGGGGATAAAGAAGCTGTGGAAAGGGTCCAAAGAAGAGTTACAGAGATTATATCTGAATTATTGGATTTGGATTATGAGGACAGATTGCAAGTAGGTGGATTACAGACTCTGGTTAACAGGAGAAAGAGGGGTGATATGATACAGGTCTATAAACTTTTGAATGGGTGGTATAGGATATCGTGTGATGAAATGTTTCGTTAAATGGAAGGTGGTGGAGGTGGTGGGGGGGAACACGGGAAACATCCATGGAAGTTAAGTTCGTTCAAAGTCAAGAAAGGGGTAAGAGCTAGGTTTTTCTCCCAGAGAGCAGTAAGTGAGTGGAATGGAATAATTTGCCCTTAGGAGGTAGTGAGTGCATCTAGAGTGAATGAATTTAAGGGAAGGAATGTTACCTGGTTTGAGTAAT
The DNA here is from genome assembly GCF_054136105.1 of Typopeltis vanoorti. Lineage (NCBI taxonomy): Eukaryota > Metazoa > Arthropoda > Arachnida > Uropygi > Thelyphonidae > Typopeltis > Typopeltis vanoorti. The sequence goes on from NC_143552.1 coordinate 133,185,276, forward strand.
TTATAACCTCCCTCGATGAAGCCTTGATTCACTGGAGCTCTCAGATAATAGTGATAATAATAATAATAATAGATAATAATCTTATATCTACACAGCTAATAGAATTATTAAAAATCTCCTGGTAATTAAGAAGTATTTTTCTTAGGAGCGTATCATAGTAATCTAGAACAAATGAAAATTAACTCGTATATTCTACCTACCTATATATATATATATAGTGATAAGTGACAACATCCCAGAAACTTGTCAAATGGGTAGAAGACGGCAATGGTAGATTTTGTGTCAAGCGAAGTGATTTCCGGAACGTACAGCGATTTTTGCCGTGTACTGAACGTGATTACAAAACTATAACAGTATTTAATTTTTCAACGATACTTGTGACATAGTGATTAGAAATATATACACGTTAGCACAAGAATAATGTTTAATTTGCCAAATATTTCGGTCTGAATATTACAGACCATCTTCAGTGGCTACATAGGAATAGTTTTTAAAAAACAAAGTGGAATACGAACAATTGATCATTCATACATAGAACGAGCCGCGTGATGTCATATCGATAAGTATTAGAAGAGTAAACGTTTTTTTAAAAACACATAATTAAAGATATTAATTCAGAAATTCATACAATGATCTTAAATAACATTATACTGAAAACAAAAAATTAATGTGTTATCCTGATTAAATTTTCCCAAATGTTTGATGTAGATATACAGTCATTACGATTCACGTTAGGACGTTGAAGTAAGGCCTCTACCTCTACACTTTCTTTAAATAAACGTTCAAATTTGTAGCGATATCTATGTAGGAGGAGAGTCTTGGACCAAAGGATGTTGTAGTTTGTTTCTAATCCATCTGAGCTAATCCAGATTTCTCAGGTTTGGTGTGCTGAATTGATGACGGATGTTCTTGAATTCTGTTTTCTATGGAACGTCCAGTTTGTCTAAAATAAGAAAGATTACAATTACAAGGAACTTGATACACACCCGGTAGAGACAAGGTTGAGCGTTTTTCTTTAGATGAAGGAAAATGGGTGGATAATTTGTTAATAGGTGTATAAGTAGCTGTTAGATCATATTTCTGTAGAATTCTCGAAATTGGTTCTGAAATCCCGAAAATGTAAGGAATTGGAACTTGACGTATTGAATCTTGGTTGTTCTGTGTTGGTTTGTAAGAATCGAAAAGGTGTTGTGTACTCTTTTCGGAGAAGCCATTTAGTTTCGTGTGATGTTTGATAGTCGAAAGTTCCTTCTGTAATAAATGAGAAGTTGAACAGTTAGTTTTGTCTCGTCGGATTAAACATTTTGTGACTCCTGTTTCCTGTGAAAGTTGGTTTTCTGTAAACTGTTGTTGTAAGAATACCAGAAGGTGAACGGATGAGAAGGACATCTAAAAAGGATAACTTGTTGTCTTTTTCAATTTCCACGGTAACCTTTATACGAGGATGTAAGGAAGTGATACTGCTTAAAAAGGAAGGTAAGGAGTCTCTGTCGTGAGGCCATATAGCAAAGATGTCGTCTATATATCGAACCCAAAAGGATGGCAGAGGGAATATAGATGAGAACAGGACTTCTAGATGTTCTAAATAAAAGTTTGCAAGAGCAGGAGAGAGTGGACTTCCCATGGCTGTTCCTTCCACTTGGTTGTAAAATTTATTTTGACATAAGAAATATCCAGAGTGCATTACGAAATCAAATAGTTTTATGATATCTTGTGGGAAGATGTCAGCTAGTAATTCCAAAGTCTCTTTGAGAGGTACATTCGTATATAAAGATTCTATATCAAAGGCAACCAAAGATCTGTAGGCTGTAAAGAGAAGTTTTTTAATTTATTTAAGAAATCAGAAGAGTTTTTCAAAAAAGAGCGGGAGTTGCCAATGTGTGACTTCAATAATTTAGATAGATATTTGGCTATGCGAAAAGTAGGAGAATCAATACAATCCACTATAGGGCGAAGAGGAATATCTGTCTTATGTATTTTTGGTAGATCATAAAACCTGGGAGGCCTTGCAAAATGTGTTTTTTTTTGTCTTTCAATAGTGTCTACATCTAAACGTTTGACCTCATCTAGTAGGGAATTTAATTTATTCAGTTGTCTGTTGGTTGGATCGTAATTGAGTTCCTGGTATGTTGAGTGATCTCGAAGTAAAATGGAAACTTTTCTTCTACAGAATCCATAATTACTGTCGCTTTTCCCATGTCAGCTTTGGTAATGATGTGGTGACTGTTGTTTCTTAAGGAACGTATAGCTTTCTTTTCAGAAGGAGATATGTTCGAAGGAGGAAGCTTGGCTTTAAGTAGCGAAGAAGCAACTTCTAGATGGAGAGTATTAGATTTTTCACTTGACAGATGAATGAGGGTTCGTTCGATATTAACTAGAAAATCTAGATATGGAATATTTTTTGGGACAATAGAGAAATCATATCCTTTTGAGAGGATGAGTGTTTCATTATCTGTTAAAGGCCGACCGGATACGTTGACGATCCAATTATCTGGAACTTGGAAAGGCTTGATTTGTTTAGAAACAAGAACATCATATTTGTGGTTTAGATGTTGATTCTGGTTTTTATAAGAACGTTGTAAACGGCGTTTAGATACATCTAGAACTATGTTGGAAAGATGTGGTTCTAAGTTTGTGGAGATATAGATACGGAGATCCGAAACTAACTGAATGTTAATAGCCAGATCATGTTTAACAGCTTTGAGTTGATTACGGATTAAAGATAAACTGGTGTTCCTGTAAATATTGTGAGCTCCAGGAGATTTAATGATTTCTTTAATCTTAGCGAAATTAGGAATTATCTTGTTGTCGCAGCATTTTTTTTTTTTTTTTTAATGATCCTCGCTCGTACCTTACCTTGAGTTACTGATAGTTTGCCTAATTTCCTTCACGGAGAAATCTTCACCAAAAAAACCGGTAAATTAGGCAAACTATCAGTAACTCAAGGTAAGTTACGAGCGAGGATCATTAAAAAAAAGCCGCGACAACAAGATAACGTATATTGTATATTGTATAATACTTGAGAAAGCAGTTACTTACTCTATTTCTAACATCATATTAACTGTTTTTTCTAAATGGAATCAGCACGCCATTGTGCTGAAATACCATGTATTTCATCCCACCAGCTATTGAAGATCTAGATAACGTATTTTTCCCCCACATGGTATGCGCTGTTAAAGCATTTTATCCTTGTTGCCCTGGCAACAAGGAAGCATACTTCATATTTCTCTTATTCTGCTGATATCGGAAACATACATTAACTCTTATGTCTTGTGATATTCGCAACAGAATCTACTGTAGCCTTGGAAACATACACTTTCACTATTTTATTTTATTTTATTTTATTTTTTTCGCTAGATTGGCTAAGCAAGAATGCTTTTCATATTCCCCTTTATCTGTAAGGAAAATGTATGGATGGGGTAATATAGTTCTATAAGCTCTGATCATGGCAGGAGGGTAACAGCAATGGCCGAGCCTCAGTTAAAACTTCATTGGCTACAGCATTGTTATCCATTACCTTCCAAGGATACCCATTTTAGTCGCCTCGCACGATATGCATGGGCTGCAGTGGAGCTTTTTTTAAGTAAAGCCGACTCTTAAAATTAGGACGATCTCTAGACCACTCCATAGTGGCCGAAAGACCGTCAAACTCAGCGTTGGCTCCACTCGGTGATAGGGCACTTCCCACTGCCGAGAAGAACCGCTCATATTCCAGGGAAAAGCATCCGCCGACAAAGCCTTTCCCCGGAGACTCAAAATATGCGCTCCAAGGCAAACTTCCTGAATTTTGCTCTCTCAGGTTTCTTCCGGAAGAAACCTGAGAGAGCAAAACTCTCGAAACTCTGCGTCCATTTATTCGCCTCTTATGACATGTTTGGATTTGAAGTGGAGATTATTAAGTAAAGCCACCCTCTAAAAATTAGGACGATCCCTAGACCACTCCATAGTGGCTGAAAGACCGTCCAGCTCAGCGTTGATTCTACTCAGTGACGAGCTCCCCCACCACCGAGCAGAACCGCTGGTATTCCAGGGAAAAGCATCCACCGACAAAGCCCCTCACTGGGCCGTGCCGGAGGACACCCTCCCTGGAGACTCAAAATATGCACTCTCAGGCAAACCTCCCGAAATCTAAGCCCCCCCTCACCAGGAGCGAAATTCCGAAAGAAACCTGAGAGAGCAAAGTTCTCGAAACTCTGCGTCCATTTACTCGCCTCTTACGACATGCTTGGATTTCCATTGGCGATAATTAAGTAAAGCCAACTAAAAAATTAGTTAGACGATCCCTAGACCACTCCATAGTGGCCGAAAGACCGTCCAACTCAGCGTTGGCTCCACGTAGTGACGGGATCCCGCACCACCGAGCAGAACTGCTCATATAACCGCTGATAGTTGTGGCAAGTATAAATGATTTGAAAGGAGATAAAATAGAAATGATAGCGAACCTGAACGAATTGTTTGAGGTAGCAAAAGAAAAGAGTGAGAGAGTTAGGATGATTAGTCTTTTTCCGCGGTATGACAGTGAAGAGTTTAGAAGGAGGGCCATAATTGCAAATGACTTTATGCATGGGTTATGCATGAAGAGTGGTGTGGAGTGAGTTCGATGGTCGAAAGGATCTGTATAGGATGGATGGTTTGCATTTGAATGAATTCGGTGTAAGGAGACTTGAAAAAGTGTTGTTGAATGAAGTGGATGTGCAGAATCAGGGAAACTAGATTTATTAAGGGGTGGGGGAAGTAGATATGCAGACCTTAGGGAGGCAGTTGAGTGTATAAATGAGTATAATATGCTCGAGCGAATAAGGCATCAAGGTAGGAATGAGGCCAACGGAGGTCTGCAATTCATGTTTCAGGCCATTTGGTGTGGGATTGAGGCTAGCAGAACAAAATATACAATTGGGTGCTGCTATAGACCAGGCGATGGAAAAGATGTGGAGATAGTATGCATAAGCAAATAGAAGAAATGAATGGAAGGAGGGTAATTATTATGGGAGATTTCAACTATGATAGCATTGATTGGAGGGAGGACACATGGGAGGAAGGAATTCGATTTTATGCGGTTATTAAGGGATAACTATCTGCGACAGCATGTAACGGAAAATACTAGGGGTCAGAGAGTGCTTGACCTAATTGCATCTGAGGATCTGACTATAACGAAAATGATCACATTGCCACCAATTGGTGAGAGTGATCATAGGGTCTTGACTTGGGAGGTGGCTAAAGGTGTGGAATTTACAATTAAGAGAGGGTACATGTGGAATTATCGGGCTGGTAAGTATGACAAGCTTAGGAGTTTGATTGGTTCAGTGCCATGGCATGTAAAACTGCAAGGGCTGGATGTTGATAGTGCATGGGAGGCGGTTAAGAAGTATTTGCAGGAGGCAATGACTGACTATATACCTAGAGTCCGAATAATAAACCAAGTAGAGATTAAATGGATGAATGACACCATTAAGCTTGAACCGCAAAAAAAGAAACAACTGTGGAGGGAATTTAAGGAGAAAGGTGACCTGAAGGCACATGAACGGTATAAAGCCCAGGCCAGAAAGGGTCAAGTGTGGTAAGAAAAGCAAAAGCGGATTATGAAAGAACATTAGCCATGCAGGCTAAAGAGAATCCCAAACAGTTTTTTCAATATGTTGCAAATAAAAGAAAAAATGTATATGGCAGAATAATTTTAAACAATACCGATGGTAGGGAGGTAACCGAATCAGTTGATATAGTAAAATTACTGAGTGAGCACTTTGCAAGAGCACATCATCCTGGTGGTGACATTACAGAAATGGAAGAACCAACACTTTTTCGGGAATTGTGGTGAATGAAGTGGAGGTGAATAGTCTATTACAAAACCTCAATGTCAATTCATCTGCGGGATTGGATGGTATACCAGCTCGTGTCGTACGAGAAGCAGCTAAAGAATTGTCAGTGCCTTTGACCATTTTGTTTAATTTGAATCTCGGGTCTGGGTTAGTCCCAAGGGGTGGAAAGAGGGGAAAATAGTTCCACTGCATAAAGGAGGTTCCAAGACTGCTGTTGAAAATTACCGGCCGATCAGCATATCAGGAATTGTTGTCAAGGTCTTGGAGAAAATAGTCAAGAAAAAAATACAGAATTGGATAGATGAAAATGGGACACTTGCTCACGTTTTTTAACACAGTGACCGCTGAACAGGATAAGGGTAATGGGTTTACAGTGATTCTACTGGCCCTTGCTAAGGCCTTTGAGGATACCACATGGAATTCTAATCAGTAAACTGCAACATATGGGAATGGATATAGGGTTGGTGAGATGGATAGGAGGGTGATTGATGGAGAGATATCAAAGAGTGGTTTATTCAGGAGTAGAGTCCAAAAGACGGCCTGTGACTAGTGGTGTGCCGCAGGGTTCTGTTTTTGGACCACTGCTGTTTAATCTGTCGATTAACGATATAGGGAAGGATCTAAGAGGAACAGTTCATTTGTTCGCTGATGATGCAAAGTTGGGTAGGGCGATAGTGAGTGCACAGGATGTCAAAATTTTGCAGGATGATTTGGATAGTTTGGAGGATTGGGCTAAGGAAAATGGATGTCAATTTAATGTGGCAAAGTGCAAGGTTACGCATTTTGTGGTGAAAAGATTAGCAGCAGTATATCACATTGGTGGAACCATACTCCACGAGATTGATGAGGCTAGGGATTTGGGAGTGTTGGTGTATAAGGAGTTGAAGTTTAGGGGACACATTGCAAAAGTGGCTAAATCAGCTCATCAAATCACTTGGTTGCTGAAAAATACTTTAACAAGCAGAGACAAACAGGTTATTGTTCCCCTGTATCGAGCCTTGATAAGACCCTATGTAGACTACTGTGCGCAGATATAGGCGCCAGTGTTTCTTCTCGATGGGGAGGAAATGGAGAGGATCCAGAAACGAGTGACCAAGATAATAGCAGGTCTATGGAATGAACCACACGAGAAGAGGTTGAAGATTTGTGGGCTGCAGAAATTGGTTGATATGATTGAGACATTCAAATTACTGAAGGGTTTCTATGAGATTAATTCAGAAGATATTTTTGAGAATAGGACTGGTAGTGGGAGGACTAGGGACCATCAATGGAAGTTTGGTTAGAGCTAGGTTTTTACTTGAAGAGTGGTAAATGAGTGGAAAAAGCTGCCAGAGTCTGTTGTGGGTGCCATAACTGTAAATGAGTTCAAGGTGAAGTATGATAAATACTGGGTGAATGTTGAATAATTGTTCTTGACATGATGTTGGGCCTCCCTCGATGAGTCTAAGGACACCTTGGATGTACCCGTAATAATAATAATAATAATAATATTCCAGGCAAAGGCATCTACCGACAAAGCCACTCATTGGGCCGTGCCAGAGAACACCATCCCCGGAGACTCAATATGCACTCCCAGGCAAGCCTCCCGAAATATATATATGTAAGCCCCCCCCCCCCCTTACCGGGAGCGAAATTCCGGAAGAAGCCTGAGAGAGCAAAACTCTCGAAACACAGCGTCCATTTCAGTCGCCTTTTATTACGACACGCATGGATTTACATCGGTGATACGTAAGTAAAGCCAATCTCTAAAAATTAAGACGAACCCTAGACCACTCAATAGTGGCCGAAAGACCGTCCATCTCAGCGTTCGCTCCACTCAGTGATGGCCTTCCACCCACCACCGAGCAGAACCGTTCATATTCCGAAGAAAAGCATTCACCGACAAAGTTCCTCACCGGGCGTGCTGGAAAACACTCTCCCCGGAGACTCAAATTGCTCCCTTAAGGCAAAAACCTTAAGGGAGCGAACTCAAACTCTCGAATCTCAGCGTCCAATTAGACGCCTCTTACGACATACTTGGATTTGCATTGGTGCTTTTTTTAAGTAAAGCCGACTCTAAAAATTAGGACGATCTCTAGATCATTCCATAGTGGCTGAAAGACCGTCCAAATCAGCGTTGGCTCCACTCGGTGATGGGGCACTCCCCACCACCGAGCAGAACCACTCATATTCCAGGGAAAAGCATCCACCGACAAAGCCCCTCAGCGGGCTGTGCAGGAGGACACCCTCCCCGGAGATTCAAAATATGCACTCTCAGGCAAAACCCCACGAAATCGAAGCCCCCCCCCCCTTCACCGGGAGCGAAATTCCGGAAGAAACCTGAGAGAGCAAAACTCTCGAAACTCTGCGTCCATTTAGTCGCTTCTTACGACACGCACGGATTTACGTCGGCGATGTTTAAGTAAAGCCAACTCTAAAAATTCGGACGATCCCTAGGCCACTCAATCGTGGGCGAAAGACCGTCCATCTCAGCGGTGGCTCCACTCAGTGATGGCCTTCCACCCACACTGAGCAGAACCGCTCATATTCCGAAGAATAGCATTTAGCATTCACCGACCAAACCCCTCAGCGGGCCGCATAACGCATAACGTTACTGGCTGGATGGGTGAAGCAAAAATGCTTTTCTTTTCCCCCTTTATCTCTGTAAGTGATACTGTGAATGAGGTATTATTGAGCTACCTGCTCGCCCTCTTGGGGCCTGAAGCTAGTGATGTTCGATATGTAGTAGAATAGATTTTGGTCTTCTGTATTTGCAGTGTATTGCTTCACTGTAGTTGTTGGCTTGTTTGATCAGTGGATTTGAGTGCAGGGTTGCCTTGGAAAAGAATTTCACAGCTAAGTTGTGGAGATGCGAGCGGATATAAGGGATGTTTACTTCTCGGTGGATCTGGGAGTTTCTTATGTACCATGGGGCATCTAGGATCATTCTTAGGCACTTGTTCTGGATTCTTTGTAGTTTTTGTATGTTGGTTTCTGAGGTATGACTCCATGCTGGAGAGGCGTAGGTGATAACTGGGCGAATTACAGTTTTGTACAGAGTTAGCTTGTTTCTTACATCTAGTTTGCTTTTGCGGTTTATCAGGGGGTAGAGTTGTGCAATTACTCTAGATGTCTTCACTCCTGTTAGTTTGATGTGATTACTAAATAGCAGTTTGCTATCCAGTTTCACACCAAGATACGTTACTTCTGTTACCCATGGGATCTTGAGTCCGTGGAGCTGGATGTCATCCTTGCTGGTGACTTTTCTTCTGGAGAATAGCACAGCAGAACTTTTCAGGGGGTTTACCTGGATCCTCCAATCTGTTAGCCAAGTTTCTAGTGTGTTGATGCTGCCTTGCAGCCTTCTAATTGCTAGCTGAGGGCTGCGAGATCTTGAAAGTATCGCGGTGTCATCCGCATATAATGCTATAATGATATTTCTCGGGTTTGGGGGGATATCAGCTGCATAGCTCGAGAACAGTAGAGGTGCTAAGAGGGAGCCCTGTGGCACGCCTGCACGGATCTTGCGTTTGGATGACACTGTTCCATTTAGTTTGATTTGCATGTGTCTGTCACTTAGGTATGCTTTAATTAGTTTGACTAGTTTTATTGGGAAGTTAAATTGTATAAGTTTGTAGAGAAGTCCCTGATGCCATACCTTATCAAAAGCCTTCGCTATGTCGATGAAGACTGCAGCCTTATAGTCCTTATAAGGACTGGCTTAAAGGGGCGAAGCAAGAGTGCTTTTCATAATCCCCGTTATCTGTAGAGGACAGTGTAAGGATAAGGTTTTATTGAGCTATAAAGCTCTGATCATGGCAAGCGGGTAACGGCAATAGACGAGCCTCAGTTAGAACTTCATTGACTACAGCACTGCCATCCATTACCCTCCCAGGGTACCCATTTTAGTCGCCTTTTACGACATGCATGAGCTACATTGGTGCTATTCGTATCCCGGCAACCACACGGGAAATGACTGCAGCCGTTTGGAGATTCCAGTTAAAGCCTCCTGCTATGTATTCTACCAGACGGTGTATTTGTTTTGCTGTGGAGTGTTCTCTGCGGAATCCGAATTGCTCGTTTGGGATGATTCTGAGCTTGTCAGTGATTGCTTGTAGCCTTGTGAGTATAACCTTTTCAGTGACTTTTCCAAGACTTGATAAGAGGCTAATGGGTCTGTAGCTTTCTGGAAGTTGAGGATTCTTGCCTGCCATTTTTATAGGTATGATATCTGCTGTTTTCCAGGTTGTCGGGAAGTGCTGAAATCTGATGATCGCGTTTGTTATATTAACAATATGTATTATTGCTTTTCTTGGAAGCAACTTTAGTGTTCTGTTGGTGATGCCATCAGGGCCTGGAGCCTTTTTGTTGTTCAGTTGTGCTATGATTTTGGTTATTTCCCCTGGGGTAGTGGGGGAGATGGGTTCTAAGGTATCAGTGAGATTTAATGCTTTCCTGACATGGCGATGAACTTTATAGATGAAATTAATGTTAAGACTTTTGTACGATGGGCCGCACTGCTCCTCCAGGTTGTCTATGAGGGCTTCTGCATTTTCCTTGTCTGTGTGTACTATTCCGTGTTTGGTTTGTATAGGAGGTAAGGGTGTAGTTTTAGGATTTTTAAGAGTTTCCATATGGAGTGATCTTCAGGGTTGAGTGTGGTTAATTTGGTTTCCCATTCTTGATTTCGGTGGTTTTGTAGAGCTTCTCTGACTTTTCTGTTGAGTTTGTTTAGTGTTGTTTTGTCCTGTGGTGCTCTAGTGTTGTGATATCTCTTTCTTGCTTTGTTCTTGGTTCTAATCAGGTCCATGATTTCTTCTGGGATCCTGTTGGTGGTGTGGTGGAGAGTGGTTTGCTTTACTGAGGCTATTGCTTTCTGCATTTGGCTTGTTAGATTGATTATGGCTATATCTATCTCTTCTTTTTTCTGTATGATGGATGGTGGACCAATGTATTCTGGTAGAGGTTTTGCGAGTTTGTTCCAAGCTATAAAGGAGTGCTGGGGTGAGAACTGTTCTTGATCGCCTAGCCTGAGCTGAATGGGGTTGTGGTCTGATGAAAGTTCTTCTATTGTTTCTTCCTTATATAGAAAAGTTATGTAGAAAAATTTAAGGTGAATAAACGCTTGTGTATCCTGAAGAGTTTTATTTTAAAATTCTTTTTATATTTTATTAAAAATATTGAAATATATTAAATATTGAAATATATTGAAACATTAGCAATAAAAGAAAAAACATATAACATAATTTTAAATATATCTTTCTGAGAATGAATACTTATCTCTTGTTTGTGGTGTTCTTAAAGTTTGAAAAATTAACGCGTAGAGTTCTACTTTTGTAAACTCCGAAAATTTAATGCGAGTAACACGAGTTGCCTGTCCTTATCATAAGGAAAGTTTGCATTTTCCATTTTTAAAGGCTCATTTTTAAAGGCTCATATAACGAGGGTATAAGAAATTCTAAGACATTTTTCGAACTTCACACTTGAAAAAAAACAACTTTTCTACGGAATCATCCCCCCCCCCCCTCATATTTTGAAGACACTAGAAGAGTTAAGTGTTCGCCAGTATTATTTATTGATATACCCTCACTATAACCTACATAACGATTTGGTTAAAAGAGCAAAGTTCCTGTTCAGAAAAATATGTATATATCGGTGCGTTTCAATTTCTGAACAAAGGGGTGGCTGTCTCGAACCGTACATCAAATCTCTCACGGCGTTTCACTTTATAAATATAACAAGGCAACAATTTATTCATATTCTAGCCATTCTTGGGAGTGGTGGCTTGATTCAGCAATTTAGACGGGCTGCAATTTGTGGATATTTCCCGTAATTCTCGAGAAAGCGTAATCTAAGCAAAATTAGCCCAAATATTTAGTTCTTGGATATATCAATATGCATACGTATATTAACATAATTATTCATTAAAAAGTGTCCCATAAAATAAAATAATCTCTCTTTAATTTTATTTATTTATTATTTATTTTTTTGGGCGTAAACGTAAGTTGCATACTTACAAAAGACTCGGTGGAAAAATGTTTACATTTCTTTTTGAGAAAGAATTGTTATTATTAATTATTCTTATTATTAATAATTATATTTTTATTATAAATAATAATGTAACTTATAATAAACTTAAAAATTTTATTACTTAATACATATTTTCTTAAATATCTTCCTAAAATTTTAAAACTGTCATATACACCTTTTTATATAATAATATAAGCTCATTCATAAAAAAAAAATCGCTACGTTATGGTCAAATCGAGACTAGGCGGTGACTGATTCATTCATTCTATGGTCAAATCGAAATATATAACATCTGATTTCTATTTCTCTTCTGATTTCTATTATATTATATTTACATTTATTATATCTGATATCTGATTTCTATTATATTATATAAAATATCAAGGAATTAAACTTTCACCTACAGTTAACTTAAGCACTCTCCTCTTTGCAGACGACCAAATAATAATTACAAATTCTGAAGATAACTTACAGAAAGCTATTTTAAATCTAAATGAGATATCCAAAGATTATGGTATGATAATATCAACGGAAAAATCAAAAACTATGGCCTTTAAAGGACAAGATCCAGCAAGAACTAAAATAGTAATAGATAACAAGATCTTAGAACAGGTGAATTCATTTAACTACCTAGGATGTATGATCACATATGAAAATGAAAAAGATATAAACGTAAAAATTGCAAAATATTTAAAAATAACAGGTGTAATTAACTCTATATTTAAACCAAACCTAGTTCAAAAACAAACCAGGCTAAAAGTATACAATACATTAGCCTTACCGGTCTTAATGTATGGAAGCGAAATCTGGACAATAAAACAAAAAGACAAACAAAGATTAACAACAGCAGAAATGAAGTTTATGAGAAAAATTGCAAAGTATACCCTATTTGATCACAAAAGAAACGAAGATATTATGAAAGAATTGAACCAAGAACCATTAATAGAAAAAATTAAAAAATATAAACATAAATGGATGGAACACGTTCAAAGAATGAAAACAGAAAGATTACCAAAACAAGTCTTAAAGTACAAGCCATTAGGAAAAAGAAAACCGGGACGTCCTCTTAAACGATTCAACGATGACTTCTAAGGCCGGAACAGGCCATGCTAGGCCTAAATCCTTGATAGATATGATGATGATGATGATTTCTATTTCTATTTGGTCATTTTGATTTAGGAAGTGGTCCTATACTTCACAGGATCATTTCTGTAGTGTGATGAGCTCCTCGGCCTTTTTGGCTAAGATCAAAGCGTTAGTGTCTGTGTGTATCAGCTTAACAGGCTACTAGCATTTTGTAGTATCTGTTCTTAACCGTTAATTTCGGTACGAGTCCCATCGGGGTTCACGATATTTAAACGGAAATTTACAGATCTTCCCAAACCCCGGACCGGGGAAATATTAAACACTTGGTAGTGGTGGGAATGGCTTAGGCCTCACCCCCCCTAACCAGCTATGGCTTTGCCGCGTACGCGGACACTCGGAATAGAAGTGGATACCGACCTGCATCCTCGATGTTTAGCCAAAGCCCTCACGAAACAGTCGGTGCCGACCAGATTTTCGGATTTACTCCTTTCGGTAAACTTTTCTCCTTTCGGTAAACAGATTTTTCGGATTTACTCCTTTCAGTAGTTTATCTGGGGGTTTATACAAACCCCCAGATAAACTACTCGGAGGTTTTGAGTGTAATGGGGAAAAAATAGTCCCATTTTTGGTGGGAAGTATCACCAAGTTACTTAGAATCCCCAGATTCCCTTTGGAATATGTTGAAACTGATCTTAAGATTATCCACGGCATATCCGAGAAATGGGGCGTAGTACGCAATGTGGAAGTGTTAAATGATGCAGAAAATCCCACATGGAAGTCAGGCGAAGTAACCATCTCCCTAGACATGAAAACGCCAGTTCCCAACTTTATTGTCATTGGATCTGCCAGAGTAATGATTAATTACCCTGGCGTAAAGAAACAATGTTTCCGATGTGGAGCCTTCACCCACCTTGGGGCCGACTGCCTGAAAACGAAGTGTAAAAACTGCCTCAAGGCAGGCCACAACCTGGATAAGTGTGAGGCAGCCTGCCTAAAATGTGGTGCCACAGACCACAAAGTGGACACCTGACCATCAAGAACCCTGGCAGAAAGGATGGGAGTGCCATCACAACAATACCGCCAGGCAATACTAGCAATATAGAAAAGAAAGATTCTCCAAACTTGAAGGCTGCAGCAGAAAGCCATACCATCACACCACCTAAGGAGAGCAATAAGAAAAAAAAATGCTGCCATAGAATCCAAACCCGAGAAAGATAAGAAGCGAGAAATCCATGAAGAACCAGCCAAAAAAGCAAGCTGTCACACATGCTGAAATCGCAGGAGAAGAAGAAAAAGAAACAGAAAATATGGAGGCAAACAGCACCCCATTCAAACGACCACTCAGCCCAGAGGAAAAGGAGATGAAAAAAATAAAACCAGCAGAAACAGAAGAATTAGAGACTCCTCATGCAAAAGCAGGGGAGACTCTAAAGCATCTAGTTAAAGGTATCCCTGGGGTGGACAAAAATGCAATAGTGAGAATAGGGGAACCTGAGCTCCTCCTCACTGGGAAATATGGTCCCCAATGTAGTTAGTGCAAAATGGGATGAACTCTTTGTTGAAGACATCAACAAAATCACCCCTGAGCAAGTACAGGTAGCCCTGGACATAGACGAGGAGGCGGCATCGGCGTTCTTCATAGCTCTCTCCAAATTAGACATGGCCAAGGGAAGCGAGGTCGCTAAAAAAATAATGACTGCCCATAAATAACGACAGTCACAATAACCATCCCTTGGTTTTCCTGTTCAGATCTATAATGTTCTCCAGTTCCCACAGGTGGGGGAGGGCCTGAGAACCTGAGCAGCAAAGGCCTACAACGAGGCGGTGCAGCTACTTGAGAGCTGCATCACTCAGGCCAGACCCTTCCCCCCACCTTTCTTTTTCGGTTTCTAGTCCTATCAATAGTTTTTGTTTTCTTTGTAGTTCATGTTTTTGTTTTTGTTACACGTTTCCTTTTTAGGATTTTTCCTTTTCTTCTAAAGTGAAAAATCAACGACCGTTTTAGAATCGCCCCTGGGGGGCAAACAGCTAAAACAGGTCAACTGAGGCCTCTTTTACCTACTCTACCACTATGCACTCTATCTTTATTTCCTCTCCTATTATCTGCTGACTCTCAGCCTATCTTACTCTACAGGCTAATGATGAAATTTGTTGAACTCACAAAATATATATATTTTGATTTGCTTGTTTTAAGTAATAAATTAAGTAATAAAAGTTTTATTACTAAATAGATATTTTCTTAAATGTCTTCCTAAAATTTTAAAACTGTCATATACAC
The DNA here is from genome assembly GCF_054136105.1 of Typopeltis vanoorti. NCBI lineage: Eukaryota > Metazoa > Arthropoda > Arachnida > Uropygi > Thelyphonidae > Typopeltis > Typopeltis vanoorti. The sequence continues at coordinate 133,200,465 of NC_143552.1, forward strand.
CTTTTTATATAATAATATAAGCTCATTCATAAAAAAAATCCCTACGTTGTGGTCAAATCGAAATATATAACATCTGATGTCTATTTGATCATTTTGATTTGCTTATCTATTTGCTTGTGTTGATTTTGATTTGCTTACAAGATTTTCAGTGCTAATAGACCTACTTGGTGTAAAAAAGTGTAAATACAGGATTAAGGATAGCTAACTTAGTACTAAACTTCCAAACCGCAGAAGAATTTCTTTTTTTTTATTAGCCAAGAAGAAGCCATTATACTACACTATACTGGTTGTAACCAATATACTTATTTTTTCTTTTATAAGTGCAAAAATAGTTATGGCTTAGCTCTTACCTAAGGTAAGCATGCCGGGTTTTGAAGTTGATCCCAAGATAGAAAAGAGAGTAGTTAGCCAAGCTTCACATGAGGCAGCTAAATCTAACAATATTTATGACTTCACCCCTTACGGGGGTGGGGATATTAGATGGTAATGAAGAACAAGAGACAAGCTACTTCAAAGTTTTGAATTTTTGAAAAAAAAAGTAAACCCGAAAAATTGAGTCGGACAACTCTGCCATTACAGCTACAGAGACAGCAGCCGAAGAAGTAGTACGTCACAGATGCATCGTTCTCCAAGACGAATGATAGACAATGCCCGTCCACATCTACTGAACAACAACAAATATCACACCTTCAGTTCCAAGTATGATTAAGTGAGGGAGCCCTTTCGTTGATCAGTCGTCGCGATGGAAAGGCTTCTCTCGGCAGTGGACAGGTAAAGTGAACCCTTATTTTACATCCTCAACAGACAGGGCGGGTTCAGTCGGAACCTGTGTAAATATGGAATGGTTCTACTGCTATATTATGGATATATTTACAGTTTGATCAGAAATCTTCCGTCCTTATGAAGAGGACACGACAGTCTTACACGAGACATTAATAGAAATAGTCAAAGGGCGAGGGGGGGTTACCATATTCTCATTAACATAACATTGAAAACTTTACCAGAAACTACCATTTACAAAGCGTCTATTTGGAGAACCATGTGCAAGGATGGGAGGAGATCCTTGTTCGTTAGTTTATATTAGGCGGGTGTTTCATTGGGCAAAAAGATGTGTTGCAGGCCTAGTTTCTATACACTGAGAGTTTGGGGGTTTTCGCTCCCTCACTGTCTATGCTCCTAACAATATCCATCAGTGATGTAGATTCTTCACGTCCCTAGAATCCTATTTTTACCGGGTTCAATATATCATCGCGGGGTGGGATTGACTGGAACTGAATCACAGACACGCGATATGATAAAGTGGGCGGTAGCAACAATTCTGGTACCTGTAGCTCTAGGGAACTGCAATTCTGCTGTGATAATGACAATCTCACTGACATATGGAGGAGGCAGAATCAGTTCCACATGGTCGTCTCAGAGTAAGGCATATTGCGGTTGGCAGTTCTTCAACAGAGAATCAAATGGTTCTGTTAACTATCGAACTACTCGAGGTCGTTGACACATCCAAAAGACCTTGGAAACTTCCTCCACGCTTCCTGAAAATGAATAACGAGGATTTGCAACTGCTTTGCGACAAATAAGGGAACACCCACTGGGAATGGCACTCAGGGGCCACTTTATTCACTGTTAAAAACGAAGTAAAGCAGTTATTTCAAAATTACTCAAGAGAATGGGTTTGTGTTCAAAGAAAAATATATATTAGTATACTAGGGTGGTACCGTGCGACCAGCAAAAAGATAATCCCAGAGATTCCTTAATTAAAGATGCGGAAATCGAGTTAGAGACACATCGACAAAAAAAAAAGTCGATGAACTCGATTTCCGCGCTAGGTTGTTCCTTTGTTATGCGGAAACCTCCGCAGCTGAATTTTACAATCGACAGCGCATAGCAGCATATGATGGTAAAAACAGTTCGGCAAATCTATGTTAACGGTCAAACTTTCAAGACCACGGAAGATATCTTGCAGCAATTTTTTCATTATTGTTCCAAAGCCTGTTCCGATGACCCCGGGGTGACAGGCTACTTTAATGCTTGGAACATAACAAGTGTGCCTGAACACTTATGTGCATTTCACGGTAGTTCCATAATATCGGAAGAGGTTAATCAGGCTTATAAAGAATTAAAGCTCAGGAAAATCCCCTGGCCTAGATGGGCTAGGTGTTGAGTTTTATCGGTCTGTCAGGAATTTCATCTTGCCTATTCTGGTCTCGATTTTTAATACGTTTTATCTACTGGACACGTACCCGCTGAATTTGGTAGTAGGCACGCGATTTTTGTCGTCAGTAATCGTCTGAAATTTATCATGGGACATTGATTACTAGTACTCAAGTGTACGGAGTTCCAGGTAGGTCAATGGGACTCAACCTATTTCTAATAAGAATCTTATTCGTCTTGTGACAAGCCAGTGTGTCAGTGGATTTGGGGGAAACGAATTTGATAGTTTAAACACAGCGTTCTTCACTTTGTCCTAGAGGAAGTCGGGGTGACTTGTTGCGTAAGCGAAATAATCAGAAGCATCAATGATAGAACAACATTATCAACCCATTTACGTACGCAGAGAAGTTCGGAAAGACGTCTTCCTGAGCCCCGTTCTTTTCTCTGTAGCACTAGAACCTTTTCAAAATTAAATTGACGACTCTCACGCAGTAAGAGGAATATCGCTGCCCATAAGCTCCAAACAGAGCACGATTGTCGTGTATGCTGATGATACTGTTGGAACCCTTCAGGTATTCCGATTCGATTTACATTTTCTTCAGCATGCTGAGACAATTTAGCGTGCTAAATGGTCTGCACGCTAACCCAGGCAAAACACAAATCAAACTTTTTGGAAACTTCGGTCCTACAATCATCCGTATGGTTTGACACTATTAACCGGGTCGGCACCAATATTAGGAATCCCCTTCCTTTCAAGGGCTGTGCTATCAACACATAACCTGCTGAACTCTTATCCCGACACTTTCACCCCTTTTAAACCAAATTATCTCCCTTTCAATGGTAAAGCAACGGTTACAGGAAAATTCATCGAAAAGCGAATTCATCGAAAGACAATTCATCGAAAAGGCAATTCATCGAATGAACAATTCGTCGAAAATGCAATTCATCGAAAAACAATTCACCGAAAATTTTAAATTTTCGATAATGTTATGGTAAAAGTAATCCATTTAGAGCAAAAACTGAACCGTGAAGACAGCTTCTTGTACCAACAACTTCTGCTAAGTCATTTAAGTCAGAGAGCTTTTGTAATACAGTACATAATTTGGACACATTATTTCTTTGTCGCTCAGAATATAGCTGAACTGAAAACTGGAACGGTTCGACATTTTCTTGTAAAAGTTTCAAATAGCGAATCTGAGTAAAATTCATCCCATAATAATTGCTGTATTGAAGTCGCATATTACTACTAGCAACAATAATAATAATAATGAAGCCCGCATAGTTCAGTCGGTAAAAACGAAGCCGTTTAGTTAGAAAGACCTGGGTAGTTGGATCCCATTTAAGCATAAATTTTTATCAGTCCTGTTCTGCTAAAGGTAAGTTAGCAGGCATAATATAGATACGGCTGGGCTTTTTTTCCGGAAACAGGTAAATCAGTCCCATGAACAGACATGAAACAGTTATCGGACAAGAAAGACTATAAGAACCATATTATTCTATAATTTTTCCCCATGAAAGTAGCATTGTAATCTCCTTATTCACGGTTCAGGTTTTGTTCTAAATGGATCAATTTTCTCATAACATTTCCGAAAATTTTAAATTTTCGGTGAACTGCTTTTTCGATGAATTGCATTTGCAACGAATTGTTGTTCGATGAATTGTTCATTCGATGAATTGCCTTTTCGATGAATTGTCTTTCGATGAATTGCCTTTTCGATGAACTCTCCGGATACCAAAGCAACACCCATCAAAACCATCATAATAGCAATGCTGCTACACACAATCAACTTAACAACCATCACAGATGCACAAGATAGAGTCATTTACAGACAACTCATGGATTTCTTTTGGAGCCGCAGGAAACATGAAGTACGCAGAAACTTCATGTTTCTGCGTACTTCATGGATACTTCGTGGGGAGGGTTTTGCTAGGTCAAAAACACTCCCCACATTCAAGGAGGAGTTTTGCCCTAGCAATCTTAAAATATTCATATTTCGCTAATATTGTTAGAACCATACAGAAAGCATTGGCATCAAATCACCCATCTTGCACTCTGATTAAATATTTTATGGGATATTTACTACCCTATTTTGGGATACTGGCCACGCTGGACCATATGCGGAGATGGTGCAATCGTTTTATAATACCATATGTAATACGCTAAAATCATTGTCACACATGGGGTTCGGTGCTTCACCTTAGTTCAAGCAGATGTAGTGAAAATGTTTTGGTTTCGAAACGCCAGATCTGAGTATGAATGAAAAGGTGCTTTTTATGAATATTAAAAACAGCTGGCGGCAGCCTTTTTACCGGGATTTGGCTTCAGCCAGCCTCCACCAATGCAGCTCATTTGGTGGAGGCTGGCTGAAGTGCTTAGGATCCCACCAACTTTTTCTGGGATAGTACTTGTGTGGTACCCCAACACCTCCTGGCAAGGAGAAACAACAACAACAAAAAAAACTCATTTTTCTCATCCATCGATGTTCTAAAGTATCACAAATGGAAAATACGTAAAAACAGAATCTACCACTCTCCCCTATCTCCATCGATTCTTTATTATATATATATATATATATATATATATATATATATATATATATATATATATATATATATATATATTGATATGAAGTACAGATTATAATATATAAACATATACATATTAAGATATAATACATAAAAGTTTTGTTGATTGATACAGACAAATCTCAGCAAATTAATGTTTAAAAATCAATGAAAATGTATATATGTATATGTATTAACAACTCATAAATCTTACATATTATTATTTCATAAATTATATGAGATGGTAATATATTTCTTATATATACTTTCGCATCCAAAGCGAAAAAATAGTTTTCACCCTTTTACTGAGAAAACATAGCTCTGTCTTCATTTGTACACGACGCTTTAGTTGCGCTTTGTAAGCTGCTAAACTCAGCTATTTACGTAAAATCCTACAGACAGCAGTGTGAGCTAATTGGAGCTCAAGTTTCGATTGGTTGATTTTCTGGAACTGCGTAAACAAGTATGCTAAACGAGTTCGACTAAATTATCACTAACTTCGTCTTCACGTGAATTTCTCGTTTCTTTCTTTTTTATACAAACACATAACCAACGGTGCACGTGTCAAGGGCTAGTTGTTTGTGGTATAAGTTGGACACCAATGCAGATCGTTTGGAAGTAATAATAGCGAACATCATAACTAAAAGCGGAACCTATTGTTGTCATGGAAATATTACGTCATATCCGTCTAGACTAAAACGAATTCTCTTTTAAATTTCTCTCTATAAAAGAGAAACATGTCTCCGAATTGATAAACCAGCAACTTCTTTTTTTTCCTTCTTTTTTGATCGCTAATCTTTCTAACATTTGAGGAAAAACTAATTTTCCTGTCTTTTTGTTTAATTAAAAAGCTTAACAGTTTTCAGGTTTTTGATTTAATCGCTGAGAAAAATGCTTCACTTGTCGATTCTTAGGATCACTCCAGCACATAACACTGAGATGTTAACTGATGCCAAAAGTTGCACAAACTGTCGTACCACACAAAAGGTTATAAATCTATAGTACATTAGTACTATGAGTGACTAAGGATTTCTATTATTTTTTACATAATCTGGAAACCAGGTTCCAGAGAACAAATGGATTTTTCGAACCACTTCAAGCCTATGGACGATGGGCTCACACTACGCGTTGAAATTCATCTCCCACCTAAACACAATGACACATATCCATGCTCATAGTGGGATTTGTACCCACAGAATATGTTTAATATTTATTTCATATTTAATACAATTTTAATACCGTTTTATTGGTGAAGTGGTAAAGTCTCTACTTTGCCCACTCGGCTACCGTAGACTCTGAGTTTGAATCCCGCTATGCCATGGATGTTTGGGAAAATCCTTCGTTGATTTTTATTTTACAAATAAGCCATGTCGCTGAAACCACTTCTTATTTGGAAGGTTGAAGTGCTTAGACTTAAAATTCTCTAGAGACTCCATCGTCTCTAGAGAATTTGCAGCTAAACCCTATACAACAAACGGGTCAGATAAGCTGGTTTAGGCCTCTCTCCATCCTCCAAAGGAAAAAGAAAAAAACATTGCTCTATTCCTGGTTCGGTGATCGTTGGTTTCACTATAAAAGAAGGACTCAGTTTATTCATTCTTCAGGAAATGGTGCCCGAAAACTTCTGTGTGAATTAACAGCTATAATAGTTGATGAATGTTTTGTCATTGATTAATATCGTTTCCAGATGTGAAGACCACTCTATCATTGGATTATTATAATCTTCAAATATTTCCGACCTTCTTTAATACTATTAAACCCCTCAAAACAGTTGCTTAGGATGGTGTGACATTCCAATATATCTGGTAACATTCCATTGGAAATGTCTAATATTTAAGACCATATTTTACATTCTCATTGAGTCCGTTTGTCATATGAGGAGCGTGTAAGATGAAGAAGTGCTAGAACGTCTGCACTCCATAATTTGCCTAAATGTTCTCGAACAAAAAAACCCTAGTTTACTAGCTTAAAGTTTATGAGTAAAAAAAATTCAATGAATAATTTTAAATTGGTTTTAGTATAATCTAACGTATAAAAATTAACAAACGTTCAGAGTATACACAATTACAAAATGGGCAATACAAACAAGAGTGTGTAAACATTGATCTTGCAAACACTATTAACTACTTTATTCTATGGAGAGAAATGGAAATTGGTTAAGTCAAGTAAGAGTGTATTCAATGCAGTAAAAAAAACTAATATTTATGCAGGTCACAACTCACCTTTGGGACACGAGTGGTGGTGCATGAAATTTATATAAAAAAATCCCCACTCTCGTAAGATAAAAAAAAGTAAATAAAACTCTGGTAGAGATGCTTTCTTAGTGATCCATGTAACAGAAGCGCGCGCACGCACACACACACACACACACACACACACACACACACACACACACATGAACGTAGGTGAAAGCCCACTGGTCTACACGTTATGTGGTTCACCAGATACATTTTCTCGTAATTAGTACACAGGTCAAAAGAGACGACGCATCCGAGCTGATTATCTTTGTTGCTCTACTCAGTGAAGCAAACCCGACCGAATGGGTTTTCGTAGATGTAAATAGACAGTGTTTTCCCTCGAGATTGCTGAAAACGAGATTCGGGACTTGGGTACCTCAGTGGCTATTAATGTGTTTCTAAGTTTCGCAGTAGCTGAAGGGAGAGATTATCTGACGGTCTCATCAGAACATGCAGTAAATGAACACAAAGTATATGCATCAATTGCTTTTCGAATTCCCTTAATTATTCTCAAAGTTAGCGTCCTTCCTTCATTACATAAACATGTTCAAGTTAAGAAAGTAGAAAATGAAAGAGAGAGAGAGCAAGAAGGCGAAGAGAAAAAAAAAAGTTGCTAACTTATTCGTGATTTTAATTTTCAGCATGCATGCATTTTTTTTTTTAAAAGCAAGCTCGAATTTAAGAAAAGTACAGATTTATTTCCACAAGTAATTAACATTATTGTGTGTATATGTGTGCACGCGCGTGCTCTATACCCTCCCCCCCCACACACACACATAATCCGTTAAGCCTACATATATTAGACCTTCGGCGCGCACAGTACGCACATTACCAAATGGCTACAGAATGATGCAAACATATCATCTATTGTCTGTTCCAGTCTTAATAACGTAATTCACTGATATATTTCATGCTTATTGTACATTTTATGGACGCATGATGATGTGACATGCGTCTTAGTCGACAACAAACGAACTAAATTGCATTATTGCAAAAAAAATGAAAAGCAATCAATACAATAGTGTTATTTTTTGTATCAAAACAACCAAACACATTGCCTTACAAAACTGATGTTTCGATATTATGGTAATTGCATACCGGCTTAGAAATTCCTACCCATTTCTCATCCGTCCAAGACAGGTTGCGTTCCCCTGATTAGCGTTTTTACGCAGTTTAATACTGCCGGTTTGTGATTCCTTGTTCTGAGGGTCGAAAATCTCGAGTTTCAGGAAGATAAAACACTCTACCCCCACTTGCTAACCCACCATTTGATTAAAAAGACCTGATGAATGTTCATCACGTCGTAGACGGGATTTGAACCCGGATCTTTCCTCCTAAAGGGCTCGTCTATACCTACTGAGCTAGGGAGGCTCTGGATTAAGAAGTTAGTCTATTTAATCACCAGAACGCACCTTAAGTTTATGCTATTATAAACCTAAGAGGGGCTTATTGAGTTCTGAAGTTTTAAAGTTTCACTTAATAGACGACCTGTTAGAGCATTGAACTCTCAACAGTAGTAGATAGCCACCAAAAATTAACAGAAAAAAGATTAAAGCCTGGAGGCAAGTGTGGTACATCTACTATTTGCGTTTATTCACAAGTTTATTCGCTGTTTTGAGCGAGTTAAAAATTCCGAGTGTAAGAGAAAAATCTGATGCCCGTCTTAAACTGATTAGTTCTGAATCATTTCACATGACTTAGTAAATATGAATCGCCCCATGATAAAATTCGATCGAAACTTTTAGCAAGGATTTTTTTAAAACAAATAAATCGCCACCTTAACACTAAGAATCATTGAAATACTTATGCAGGTAAATACAGTCGATTAAGAAATTACAACATTCACAGTAAAAAATAAAACAGACAATAAAGCATACAAACAACTTATGTGAAATAAGAATGTACAGGTGTACAGATACAGGTACAGGTGTACGTATGATTAGAAAGACGCATCCAAGAAAACAAACTCATTTGATTTACGAAGGGTACAAAATTATGGAAGATTTAGATGTTTTTATGATTCAATTTTTTATGTCATTTCTGTGGTTTGCAGTTTTTGCGCTAATATACAAATTGTTTTGAAAGTATGCCGACTTCTTAAGCTAGTTTTTGTAATGGGTGAGCGAGGATTACGTTTGCATTTTATGTAAGAACAGGAAATGATTGAAGTGATGTATGAGTTCATTATTTCAAGGATTAAATTCCGTCTCTTAGCTCAAGAATTATGGGCTCCTCTTCTTGTTTTTAATTAAGCACATTATTTATTCCTATTGTTTAGGTGTTTATGTTTTGTAATTTAATAAGACAGCAAAACTATGAATATTTTTTTGAAAAGAAATATAAAAAAACTAAAATACATATTAATATATTGAAAATTGTTTTATGGACGTGAAAATATCCTAAAGATTCTTCACTCCCAATAGCACCCTATTATTATTATTATTATTATTATTATTATTATTATCATCCTTTCACCAAAAATCGTGAAATCCACGAAATATCCAATTTTATGAATAAGCAGTCCGTGCGATTCGCCGTGTGGCTTTGCGCTTCTCAACCATATGCCTGGGAAAGGACTGTCCTGGGTTCGATTCCGTCGCCGACGTGAGAAGCTTAAGGATCTTTCTCAGACATAGCCAAGTTAGCCGGTCTTGGGCATAAACAGCAGGGTTTTTCTCCCCAGTTTATCTGAGGTTTTTCATCCCGCAAGCAGGCAAACCGGCCTCGTGAACACACGCAGCTGCAGTCATAGAATATACCGGGAGGCAGAGGGCTAGTCACCTTATCCTTGGGACGGATACGACTTAGAAGGGCTTAAGATAGTTCTGTAACATGCCGGTAGGCCTAACACGTAGAAGGGAGGGGGAGAAGAAGAAGACAAAAGATATAACACGTAACTAAAATGTGTCATACCACGAGCTGCTATGTCAAGGTGTCGTTGTATTACTGAATCCACCGCATGCCACGGGAACAAAACTGTGGAAACAGTCCAAGCAATGTGAGGTCCTACAGCATCAATCTCACAATGATGCTGTATCAATCTTGCTCAGTCCAAACAGCACCTCTCTGGACTACTCCAGAGTGGTTTTAAAGACGTTGGTTCTGCTAGAAATTATTAGAAGAGGTTGTGGTGCATATGTGGCTTGCCGCTTCTATGACTTTTTTTTTATCTGCGGCAGAGGAAGTCAACATGAATTCTAAAATTTAAACTTGTACGTAACCGATTATTCAAAACTGAAAAATGTCCATATGCTGTATATGATAGACATATCATGTACAGTATATAGTCACACAGTACAACGCTATAAACAGAATAATCTTATTAAATTAATGGTGAAACCAAATCAGTTCACTTGGTTGTTGTATCTATTGATGTTTGAAATAATGAAGATATATCTCATATTTGGGATTTTTATAATTACAAACACAAATCGTTCTATAGTTTCATTTTTTCAGTTTCCCATTTAACATTTAAACACTAATTCAATCAGATAAACCGATTTTTCTAAATAATACAATATTTTTTAAATGAGAAGTTCGTTTCAAAGTTCTACAGATCTCATAAATACATAAAACCGGATTAAAATGAATTAATTTAAATATATATATAGACGTGTGTAAGGAAAAAGAATGTCCAAAATATTAACTGAATCATCTTTTGAAAGTAGCCGATAATCTCCATTATAGAGAGAGAGAGAGAGAAGAGAGAGAGAAATTGCTACAAAAAGTGCCATATATGTTGGTGCGTTGCATTCCCTGCTTTTAGTACTAGTTTAACTTCATGTAAGTTCTTTCTCTCTCCTTTACTCAAATTAGGGGAAAGTCGTTTTCGCAGTTTTACGACTGTGGTAAATCAACCAACTGCCTGCCTCCCGTGTGGTATAAAAAATCAGCTCAGTTGTTCATAAAAGCTTTCTAAAAGTTCTTTCTCATAGCTCAAAGTGTTACGTCTGAATACCAAATTTAAATTATTATACAATAAATATGAACACACACACACACACACACACACACACACACACACACACACACACACACACACACACACACACACACACACACACACACACACACACACACTTTCTGAAATTATTATGTGCATTCTTAAAGTTTCTTCCTTAACTCGATATGATGTATAAATCAATATGCATATTTCTGTTATAAGAATCAATGGATCTAAGGGTTCCAATGTTGGATGCCTATGACGCATAGTTTCTTCCATACTAGGATTGTACTACCAAAGCTCGATACTGGTGATGAGATTATGATTGACAAAACAAAGGCTGCTTCAAGCCTTGCAGCGATCACTTTAAGCATTATGTGAAAAATAATGCTTAAAGCGATCGCAGTATTTCAGTTCATACAGATTGAGAATGCTGCAGACATTGGCTAGAGAATAAATGAAAGATTGAAGAAATAGATTGCATTTTTAGATAATAAACGTTAACAAAAACGAGATATTTTTGTCCTGCGTTTTTACTAACATTATTTCGAATTTTAACCTGACATAAAATTATTTATTTTTACCATTTTTATTGTAACCATCCATCCTAATAGAATGATTCCAATTTTTCCGTTTTCCGTTTTTTTTTTTTTTTTGCGAAGGTTACGAAGGTATTGAAATGGATATAGTTGAAATAACAGTAAAATACGAACAGTACACCCTAAACAACGAAGAAGAAATGTTGAAGGGAAACAGAAAAAACGCATAATTTATTGTATAAACAATGACTATTGTACGAATAATATTACAGACCATATAAAACCGACCATCTTTCATAACGCAGACAAGATCGTCCTGTCAACGCTGTTACATGTGCTGAAAACCAGATGCGAATAATGGCTACTATATTAAAAGAATAACATGAATGTGTGCAACCTTTGGCTGGCATCAATGTCTTCACGGAGGGCTTTTGTCACCACATGATGAAACTGTCCTTCACCTTTGTCCACGCAAAGAGAAAATGCGAGAAGACTACCGTTAAAGCAGAGAAAAAATATCCAACCCCCCCCCCCCCTCCGCATCCCTCACGCCTTCACATTGCATTCCTACTACGTTTCCACTGTGTCTCGTGGAGCTATAGATTATAAGGGCTGGAAAGTGTGAGAATTATAGGAGCAGTCGTAAGTTATGTTTTTCAGTTAACCCTGACAGGAGCGGGGGTGAAAATACTGCATGTAATGTGTCCACCTATTTTATGAAAGTGTTATCTTACCGGATCTTGTCTTGAAATTGATTTCCTTCTGTTTCCCTGGCTCAGGGACCGAAAGAACATTTGGATGGAAGATATTTCTTCTTAACTACACTGGAATCGCCGTTTGCGTCTCTAAAAATCAGAATATATTCGAAGCTCGCCAAGCTGTTGTTCGTTCTGCTATTAAGACAGGCTTTCACTTTCCATTTTTGTGTAGAAATTTGCGGTGGTGATTCGAATTTGCGAGCTACATATTTCATCCGCTTTGCCATAATGGGACATTGCATTTGTAGTGTGCATGAAATCGTGATATTTATTTAGCAAGCTGACTTCTCCTCTCCATGCTGTTTAGTTGAAATATGGTTGATTTGTCGACACAGACGATAGCATTTTAAAAACCAAAAGAAAACACTGCTGTCCATCGCTCAGTAATATGATAATCAGCAAAATCTTGATTATTATTATTAATATTACTATTATAAACTTTTCGGAACCAAGCGATGATACTAGTTCTATCTGCATTGCCGATGGATGAGCATAAAACACAAATAATTCAATATTATACAAGTCCATAATTAAAATAATATTTAAGTTTTTGATTTATCTAATTCCTGAAAATACAATATTAGCGAAACAAGTTAGAACTACAAAGAAAACAAGGAAGAAATTACAGATGAAACAACTTAGGTTATTTGGCAAGTCTTATGTTCGCATGACTACTTGTTTTGCGGAGTATAAAACCCCCCGAAATCATACCCCATACGTAAGATATCATATTAATAGATAGAAGAGCGAGTCTATATGATCAATAGCCTGGGGAAGCAAGGGAAGGAGAATGAGATTTGCTGAGTATAGCAATCCTTGAGACACATATTACTGGAATATTGGAATCACTGTAGCAATTCAGAGTGAATTTTGTTTCTGACATTCTTAATAGGATTGAAAGTGGACAGCGAAATGTGCAGAGTTACATCGTGTTGCTTGATTGTGCGTTTCCTAAGATGGTTAAAAGAAATTTTTATAGAAATTTATAAGTCCTGCACTGCGGTGAATTAGAATTTTGGACAATGAAAAAGAAGTATTAATAGTTTATACACACATACAACAATGGTGAAGCAAGCACTTCAATGGACACATGGGGTTAGTAGGAGGGATCGGGTAAGAAATGAAAGTATCAAGGGTGTTTAAAAGTATGTCCTATCGAGAAGATAAGAAATGGGAGCTTGAAATGATTTAGTTGTATGGAAGATGATGTCCACGTTATGTAGTGAATAAAGAAGACAAAATAGAAATGACATTGTAGGAGAGAGAGAGAGAGAGAGAGAGAGAGAGAGAGAGAGAGAGAGAGAGAAGTCGAAGTACGTTAACATATAGGGAAATGACCAAACAAACGGACTCAAAATAATTTAGGAAACAACAGAAGGGGAAAAAACAGTTGTATTCCAGATCGAATTTAAACTTTATTCGATGAATTTTATGATTCTCTTAATTTAATTTTAAAACCCCGGTTTCATTCCCAAAAGAAAAGGATTTTTATCCCCGAAAATCAGAAAACCTACCCAAAGAACACACGCAATTCAGATAAAATATGCTCTCTTCATAGCGTCAGCTGCATCGGAAGTAATTCCAAACAGTCCAGTTCTGAATTAGTCTGTTTGAAATTACTTCCGATATTTGGAACCACTTCCTCATCCTCGAGGAACCCAGCCGACCAAATCTAAGCACAGAATAGTCCAGATGTGGGAAGTAATAAGAGCTGAGGGGGATAACTTCCCTGTCCCTACTTGTCAATATGGGGGGTTTCAAGATCCAACTGAAATATATCCTCTGCACATCGCTATGCGTCCAGCATCGCTGCCAAATTATTGGTCTCTTATATTTTTAGCGGTTCAGTCCAGTTAGTATAATATGATATATATAGCATGCAATTTTTTAGCCCAATATATATAAACTTGACACATTGTGCAACACTGAACTAGTAACCATTACCCTTCTACTGCCCTTCTCTCTTTCACCCCCATAATCTGTATGGATATTATCCTACAGATCATCTCCAATATCAACCCAATATCATCTCGGATTTTGCGAGTAAAAATTAAACAACAGTGGACCAAGAATAAAACCTTGTGGAACACCAATGGTCACCTGATTTCTCTTTGATTCCGCTCCGCCATATACTACTCTTTGATGTCTGTCCATAGTTACTCTGTCATGGGTATTAACAACTTAACATACACCGTCATTTGTTTCAGGTTACTTAACAGATTACCATGAGATATCCTGACAGAATCAGCATATATATCCATTTCTTTTATACAATTGGAGGCTCTACCTTAGGAGAAGTCTTGAAGGAGGGATCCTAGCAATTTATTAAAGGACATAAATTAAAGGAAGCAAATCACCCGCTGTGTAGTTATATGCATACCTTTTTTAACTGAACAATTTACATCCTTAGCTGCCTCCTAGTCAATACTAGGATCCACTTAAGTATCCATTCAAATTAAATTTGGTAATACATACAAAAATGGAATCAGGTAAGAATGAACAACCATTAGATTAACGACTTTAGTAATTTATGTAGCAAATGAGAGAATTTGATTTTACATTATGTGTTATAATAAGGCGATTTCCTTTACTTCGAACCTCTCATGCGTCACGTGTGAGTTTAACAATAACAATCGATTTGACTTTGATGTTGCACACGTGTAGTATCATATTATTAATGGGTATAATTTGACTGGTTGTTTAAAAGCGAATTTTCCTTGCCTTTTAACTGGAAATTGCGAGAATGAAGTGATACAGTTGAGTGTGAAGGCAATTGATTTTTGTGTAACTACATGTTGAACCTTGACACTAAGAATAAACAGAACAATAGCTTGAAAATATTGCCATTTAGACAATATTTGTTGCCGGGTGACAACTATGTTAGCTGTTAGTATTCTGTAAAGAAATAGTATATTTTTTAGCCCAGGGAAGGGAGGTAGTCAGTAGCCTTTCTCCTTATAGCATGTAACAAAATATGTTGCAAGAGTAGCGACTATAACAGTAATCCGCTGGGTAGCTTTGGAATTTTACGATTTCCAAATGGGATTCCCATGTGTGTTTTACAAAAGGTCGAAATCGCAGAAAGGGCTTATCACAGATAATCCAAGATAAGTGCATCTTTGCGTATCGGTAAACATAAGGAGTACAACTGCATGTTTGAGTCTAAGCTTTCTTTTCATGTACTTCAGCGCAAAATTTAACTCAGTCCTGCAGAATATCTGAGTACACGAAAATAAAAAGAAAATAACACTATGAAGCTGTTCTGTTAAAGATACCAAGCAATTTTATAAGCTAGGTTTTTAATCCTTTAACCAAGTAAGTCAAGTTTGCGGCTGCACGTAGTGCAACACTAGGTAAGGTAAAAAACTTTCTACAACACTAAGAAGCGTTCTTGTGAGTCACATTACAGTATTTTTCGGACCATAAGACGCACCTTTTTACATAGAAACATCGACTTAAAATTGGGGTGCGTGTTAGGTCCGAAGGTAACATCAAAATACGAATCTTGACACTGTACCGAAGCTGTCAGCGAAGTTCAATTACTTGCGCAATATGTTAATAAAATTAGTAAGTAATCTCGCTGCATGTGGGTGAATAGTTATTAGTGTGTAAACATATGCGCTTTTGTACGGTTTATTTGAATTATTTTTTATAAGTCGTTAAAATTTTCATCTTAAAATTAAAAAAAATGAGTATAAAACAAAAAAGACTCATATAACGTGAGTTATAAATTAAATGTGATAAATTATGCAAAACAATATGGTGGAAACAGAGCAGCAGAAAGACATTTTGGTCCACCACCAACAGAATAAATGGTTCGCGAGTGGAGAAAACAAGAGGAACAATTAAAACTGCTATGTAAACATAAGAAAACATTTCGTTCGCACCTAGAAAAATGGCCAGAATTAGAAGTACAAATGAAAAATTGTACTTCTAATTATCCAAATATGGGAATATCTGTTTCTACGAAAATGATAAATTTTGAAGCGAAACGATGGGCAACTGCTAATGGAATTTTAGATTTTACCGGATCACCGTCTTGGTGCTTTAGATTTATGAAAAGACACGGGTTATGCATGCGTACAAAAACCACTCTAGTCCAAAAAATGCCGGCTGACTATGAAGCTAAAATTATAGAATTCCATAGAAGGAAATTTAACTTTGAGCGTAATCAAATTGCGAACATGGATGAAGTACCTCTAACTGTTGATGTTCCTTCAAATCAGACAGTAGATTCAAAAGGCACCAAATCAATAGTGATCAAAACAACAGGTCACGAAAAAACTCCCTACACTATAGTTTTAGCTTGTTGTGCGGACAGAACACAACTTTGTCCCCCCCCCCCCATGTTAATCTTAAAGAGAAAAACGTTACCGCGAGATGAAATTCATCGTGGCATTATTATCCACATTCAAGATAAAGGCTGGATGGACGAAACAGGAATGAAATTATGGATAATTTCATTCCTGTTTCGTCTGAAATTAACATTTCAGGCTTTTTAAACAACGTCCAAGTGCGTTGTTTAAAAAGCCTGCGATGTTAGTGTGGGATCAATTCAGAGCGCATGAAACAGAATCAACCAAGAAGCTTCTAAAAGAAATGAATACAGAATTAGCTGGCATTCCTGGAGTCCTTAAAGTCAATCACAACCCTTGGATGGATCTATCAATAAACCATTCAAAACGTTTATGCGGGAAGAGTTGAACAAATGGATGGCAAAGCCAAATCACGATGTTACAGCAACAGGACGTATGAAACGGCCAACAATTTCAGAAATATGTACCTGGGCGAAAAATTCAAGGGAAGATGTGAAAGAAGAGACGATTATAAAGTCATTTAAGAAATTCGGGATAAGTAATGCGATGGGTGGTACCGAAGATGACGCAGTTTTTGGAGGGAGTGACAACAATAGTTCAGACGAAAGTAATACGAACAGTGACATTAACGAGACCAATGACAGTACCGAGAGTGAAGATGAACTGAATATTGCTAATACAAATGATTGTAACAATAAATAAAAATTAAGTAAGAATTTGTAAATATCTTTATATAATAAAATATGTTTTCTAAAAATCGTGTCATAAATTCGGAGTGCGTCTTATCGTCCGAAAAATAAGGTATGTGATGGTTGGTTAGCTTGTATTTCTGTAAGAATCATGTAAATACATGATTTTTTAAGGTTGTGTTTGTCATCCTTGCTCAGAATGTATGTATGGTATTAGTGTTATTTAAAATAAATATATTATCAATACATTAGTTTAGATGCTTATTGTAAGGTACTTCTGTACATAAGTTTAAATATATTGATTTCTCAACATGATGTTGACGATGCCCAAATTTGTGAGGATTATAGAACTATAAGCTTAATCTCTCATTCATCTAAGATCATTTTAACCACTATTAACAAAAGAATTGAAAGAGTGTTAACCGGTGAACTAAGTGTTTAATAGTCTAGAAAAATCAGACTTAGAAGCTCATGTACATAAACTTATAAATTTATTTACTCCAAGCAGAAAATGCAACTGTTTAACTCTGAGACTGAAGTGAAAATAAAAAGAGGAGTCAGATGGCTGCATCCTTTCACCAAATCCATTTAATATTTACAGTGAGACAGTGATGCAAAAGAGTGAAAAACGAAATATAGGAATCAGCATCAATGTATAAAACACAACAATCTTAGATAGACTGAAGAAACCATTCTAATAGCAGAAGACAGAAACAAATTAATCAACTTGCTGCACCTAATAATTGAAAAAGGTAGAGATTTTGGCCTACATTTAAATGAATCAAAGACTAAATTTATGAAAATCTCAAAAAAAAATAGATCCGAGCCAAACATATTCGTAAACAATATAAAATTGAGCATAGAACAGAATACAAATAGTTAGGTACCTACTTTTCTGGAGATGAAAAATAAGATAAAGAAATAAAAATAAGAACCGCCATAGCTAAAGATGCCTTCTGGAAAAATAAAGATCCGCTCAGAAGTTCAGTGAGTATCGAGACAAAGAAAAGAATGATAAGAACATTTGTGTGGCCAATTTTCATATATGGAAGTGAGATCTGGATATTCAAGAAGAGAGTAAGACAACAGATAGTGGCCTTTGAAATGTGGTGCTACAGAAGAGTTCTGAACATCTCATGGACAGCGTATGGGAAAAATGCAGAGGTACTACAAAAAATGAAAACACAGAAATCTTTATTGCAGGAAATGATCTAGAGAAAGATGAGACTGGCAGGAGGACATGTATTGAGAGGATCAGCAGGAACACAAATAGAAGAAAGATTATGGGAAGAGGATCAAGAGGTAAAAAAAAGGAGGATATGGTTTGATGATATAAGATCATGGACAAGATCATGTGACTATGCTGAAACAAAAAGAAGAGCTGCCAACAGAGAAGACTGGAAGGACATGGTGCTGCACCCTCGCATTGAGGAATCTACATGAAGAAGAAGGAGAAATGTTCAACAACGCAGTCATGTTGTGTGTTTGAGGCTAAATTGCAATATTTGAAAACTTGGATAAAAGTCATTTTTCATTCTTTTCGAAGCTACATCTCTTATTTAAATCAACGGAGGCAGGTGAATTAAATAAGCGACAATACGGTGATAACACTAAGTTTAAACTCCAGAGCAAAGTCCCGTTTTTTTTTTCACCCTCAGTTTCTTCTAGCATGCAACATCAGTGATAAAGTAGATTTAAAATTTTTTTTTTCTTTTCACGTTACAACATGGAAACGAATAAATTCGCAGAGAATACTGGACTGAGCTTCACAAAGAAGTTCGCAGTCGTGGTATGAGTGAAATTATCAAGGGTATGCATTGAAGAGTTGAGTAAATTTTTGCCGTGTGTAATGTTCATAAGAAATTCATTCCTATCCAAAGCTTTCTCCTACTTTCATCTTGCCTTAATCAACTACGAAATGTCAACGTCAAGCAAAGAGATACAACCTGCAGGGAAAAAGTTGCAAATTTCTCATTGCCTTCCAGCCCCAGTTCACAAATACACATCGTCTTAATTCCAATATTTCAGTGATGACCATTTCAATCTTTAATCTTTGAAAACTACAGCCAGCTACAGCTAATCTTCTTTCTAACAGAAACCGATTTATCAACTTCTGTCACTATTCATAATAATAATAATAATAATAATAATAATTTGTTTTTGTTTTTTTAACATTTTATTATTTCTCAGATAAATTACATACATTATATGAACACAATTATGCATAACAAATACTTTCTCGTACATTAAGTGTTTTTTTTAAATAATAATAATAACAATAACTGTTTACAATGTATATTATTATAATATTCATAATTATGATTATTACAGATGTTTATTTGCAATTTTACATTCTATATATACAATATCAATGGATACAATCATTCTATATTGCATGCTTTTGTTACTGTTATTACATACATTACATACATTTGATTACATGTGATACTTACATTGCATACATGGTTTACATGTGATACGTACATTCCATGCATTTGGTTGCATATGATACATCTTGGATGAGGAACTAATTTCTCTGCTTTCATCCTCGAAGCTTATATGTAAGCTTATCTGAGGATGACACCAGTTAGTTATTATTTATTTGGTTTTTTTTTGCTGCTGTGTTGGGGAGCTATGAAATCTATGATTCAGAAATTCAAAATGTATGTGTGTGTGCGCGCGCGCGCGCACGCACGCACATGCACGCACACACACACACACACACACATGCACGCACGCGCACACACACACACACACACACACACAACATAACTTGGAATGTATTGATGCGTCGCTGAACTGGAAGCCTGAACGAATATATTGTGTTTCATTAAGTTCATTATGGTCCTTAGAGTTCTTTTCAGGCTATTGTAGTTTGTAAGGTTTCTGTATTCAAAAGGTAATTTGTTTATCATGTCTGGGATGTAGAAGTTTCGCGTGGCCTTTCCGTAGTGATTATTGTATTTATATGTGATATAATTAGTTGTCTGAAGTCTTGTTATATGGTATGTATTTCTGACTGGCCTGTAGTTGGCATCGAAATAATGTTTTAGCAAAGCTGCATAGTGACATAAATGTTTTGCTGTCAGTATTTTGTGTTCTGACATTGCAATGTTTATAAGGTCGTTATTTTTGTTCGCAAAACATCAGTTTTATCATTTTGTACTGTAGCGACATTAATCTATTTAATTTGTAGGGTGCACAGAAAGCATACGTTGTTATAGCGTATCTTAGTATATTTATGCATAGTGCTTTGTATATTAGTGTTTTAGGCGTGTGGGAACTGTCTTTTAACATGTAGAGTGTGCCACTTATTGTTTGGAGTTTGTTGTGTAGATGATGTATGTGGCTATTCTAGTTCATATCTGCACCGAGGTAAATTCCAAGGTATCGTATTGTTTCAACGTGAGTGATTGAAGTGGTTTTGCTGTTCTGTGTGTTTTTTATGTTGGAAAGTGGATGTTGGATGGCTATATATTTGTTATCAATTGGTCGCGTCAGTGGATTTCTGAATATCATTAATTTTGTCTTTTCTGAGTTTAGGTGTATGGAGTTTTTCGTGAGCCAGTCTATGATCAGATTTATGTCATGTTGCATATTTCTTTGGGCTATGCTTGCGTTATTATGGATGGATATTATTGCTGTATCGTCTGCGTATTGGAAGATCTTACCTTTGAGTGGTAAGTGATTAATATCGTGCGTGTAAATGTTGAATAGAGTTGCGGAGGGCACAGCTCCCTGTGATAATCCACAGAGTACAGCTCCCTGTGGTAATTCACGTTATTTACATACTTTTAAGGCTGAAATTTGTCAAGTATCCTTAGACTTTTGTAACCATAATTTAACGGGATAAGGCAGTTAGTATTAAGCTTGAATGTATTTATTGTGTGGGTTTCCTCTCCCGGCCCTTTTGCCTGATTTGAGGGAAGGAAAACTCCTCCTTTCTCCTCAGTATAAAAGAGAGTGGAGTGGAGGTGCGGAGGCGTTTTAGATACATCATATGTAAGTCGGAATGAATTTCTTTCGTTTTCGAAAGACCTAGGTTTTTCAATCTTTATAGGAAGATAGGAACCTTATAAGGAATTTTCAGGTGACTGGTGAAAAATGTTAATGATTTTGCCTTACGAAAACTCGGATTTTCATTCCGAAAAACAGACCAATTGGCCATACGTTCACACGGAATTAACAGACATAATATATGGCATTATAACATTAATTATTTCTGCTGTAATTCCAACCAAATGAAACCAAAGCCGAGGCATTTGCTATCCAATAATCTCAAATAAATCCTTCACCAGAATAGCAGGCAATGCTATCCACTCTACAAACATTCTTAATCTCACCACTAATCCTTGTAAGTACAATGTGGATGTAATTTATTCTCCGGGCAATTCAACTAGCACTAAGTATTGTTGATTTCTTCATTCACCCACTATCGATTTCCTGTTGGCTGCATTATATAAAAGAATGTCAAGTACCGTTTAAGTGATTTCTGTGGTTAGATGGCTAGATTATTTATTCTATTCGTCTGGTCCAAACTTTTATGCTTATGTTAAGATATAAATGATATTTTGTTTTAAATTTCAAATGCTAAGTTAATACATAGATCACATTTTTAGAATGTTGATCGTATTAATTACAATGAGTGGAGAATTTTTGTTTGTCTCGTTTTTTATCCAATTCTAATACGTTCTTGGATATATTAACTATTTGGAAATGAGCCATTCTGGTGACACACTTGGAACTGCTTTGAAAAGTAACGCGAAGTAAAACAGCAGTCGTTTTTTTTTCTCTGAAAAATCATGAAGATGAGGATGCTAAATTGTTTCCCAGGGAGAGAAACAGAGAGAAATAGTTTTTTATATCTTACTTCCAAAATTGAAGAACAGTCTTTCCAGAAGCCGTGACCCATATTCCTAGTGAGGCAATAAATGTGACAGGATAAAATTATAAAAACTGTGACCCACATATAAAATCCCACATATAACTTCGAGTTTTGTATCTCTTTTCCTCCCTGACAATAAGATCCCAAAATATCTTCGCTTGAAAAACACAGATACATTACCATATAAATTATAAGCATTTTTATTTTTTATGGGAACTAATCAGTCCTCTAAACACCAACAAGAAAAATCTCATGTAAATTATTTCTTTATATTTTACTATCTCTCTCTCTCTCTCTCTCTCTCTCTCTCTCTCTCTCTCTCTCTCTCTCTCTCTCTCTCTCTCTATCGTTACAGCTGATATTCGTTCATCAAGTATTTCTAAAACTGAGCTCTTCCCTTGAGCGCCCAATTCATTACTTTTCCGTTCTGTAAAAACAAACTTGAGGATCACAATATCCACAATCTCTTCTGTAGAAAACAAACAGAAGAACAGAGCTCCCTGCCCATCAAATATACCCTTTCGATCTCTTAACAAAACCACTTTTGTTTTGCAGTCAAGTAGTGACGAACCAATCGCACTTTGATATTGTGCATATCAGTAATTTTAAAGCAGCCTTTTGTAAGTTCTCCAGGGGAGGAAACATGGACCGGTTACTTACAGTAATTTACCGTAAATAATCGAGAACTACGAGTATTATCTGAGTTTTGTGGCAGACCACAGCGACCTAAATAATTCAGCTATTCACATTATTCATATTCTACGCTGTCAAATGTCATGGTAGAATGTGATTGATAGGAACTACACTACTGCAGCCATTTACACGCCACACGAAAGATGAGATTAGTCATAGAAGAATACATCAATGTTTCCCACTGATTTTTCCTGAAATCCTGTTTAGTCTATTGTCTACAAAAGCATGCCGATGTCTTAAATTCCAATATTTTACAGACTAAATTGTTGATAGCATAGCTAAATAACCTAAGAAATTGATGACGTACTCAAAACCTTTACGATAAGATTTCAAGAAAAAAAATTATTGTATTTAACGATAATCGAAATTTGAGTTTGTGATTCATCTTCATCGAGAATTTAGTGAATAAATTTCTTTAACACATTATGATAAAATAGCATGCTAGTGAACAGTGTTGAGAAACCTATCTATGTGATGCTATTTTCCGATCTTATAGCGTTAGAGCCCCCCCCCTCGCTCCCACCGCCAAGCATTATGGGGTAAAGTGTGCATATCAGAACTAACTAAGGCACAAGAGTTAAAACACAAAATTAGAGACACTGTAACCGGAATTTACTCTGGAAAGGCTGCTGCATAAATGGCAAGCCTGTGAGTTATCGACTAGATGTATGCTGAGCACGTATATATGAATTTTATACGCATACAGGCCACTGAATTAGAAACCTTTATGGAGATACACGTAAACGTCACTTACGCAGCGTACATGCAAAATACTTGGTCATGTGTCACCACGTGTTCTAGGCAACTATGTAAGAATGTTGCTGGTAAGTATTCGTCAAAAGTGTTGATCACAATGGGAAAAACAAAAAGAGAACTGACTGGTTGCTTGTGTGTGTGTGTGTGTGTGTGTGTGTGTGTGTTGCGTTTTCATTCACCTTTAAATACCGACATGCTTTTTAGAAACCTTGTATTATGTATTCGACTCACACTGATTCGAAACCCTTCGACACTTCTGCGCATGTCAACAGGAGGAGAATCCATTCCGATAATAGGGTAATCAGTCCGTATTGTCGGATGAGTTGTTTATTATTACACGTCTGAAAATTAACTTCTCATTTATGATCATTGTAGTTAACTATGTTGCTTTCATAACAGTTGAAAAATTTTACTTATAAAGCACGTGATTTCGTGTGTTGGCGACCAATTCGTACGTCCTTCATTTCTGTCTCCCCTTCCTCATGAATTGACTATTCTTTGCAAGTCGCCAAGCAGAGACCTACAAAGTGTGGAAGTACTATACTACTGGTTACTGTTTAGCTCTGATGATGATATTCATGAATTATCCTTCCGTTTTCTTCTTTAATTCTCAGTGATCACAATCATCCTCCTTTATTGATGATAATCTTAGTTGTAGGTCGAACAGAAGTTTTAAATGTTAATCTATAGTCATACTTATTACTTCAATGAGATTATTTATAAACGCTACTGTTTGTTGATCGAATAAGGCGAAATATTATTCATTACAATCCCAAATAAATCTACTGTATAATTATATAAGAATAATTCGTCAGCTTAGCAATATTCTAGGACAAGCAGAAGAATTATTCTGAAACGAAATGCATAATTAAGCGAAATTACTGACTTAAAAAAAACGTTTTCAAAGGTAAATGGATACTTACAACCCATCTACTTCTTAAGAAGGAAATAGTCATCTGATAAGGAGTCACGGTGAATTAATGTAGAACGGCTTGCTACTCGTCTGTTGTATCCCCTAAAGGCAAGTATTTATGCCTGTAGATTTGTGTGTTCACGGAATTGGTTTGCCTGTTTTGAAGGACTAAAAGTCTTCTTCCTCCGTACAGGCAGCTAAGTCATCATTTGACTGAAAAGACCTGCTAAAGGTTACTGACGTCATAGACGACAGTCGAACCCGGGTCTTCCAGGCAAAGAGCTGATCTAAGCTAACTGAACTACGGAGACTCAAATGGAATACTACTAAAAGAATACTACTGAAAGATTTAGATAATATCATGTTTTCTGTAAACAGTGTTTAAAAACGTGAGCGATAAATGTAAGGCGAGGGTTAGAGGGCATTTAAAATCAGTGATGAAATTATTTGTTTACACATTCAAAGCCGTGCATGCACGTAATTCAGCAAAAGCATTGAAGGAACGTGTTTGGCGAGTCGAAACAGAGTTTGTGTGTTTTATTCCGTGCTATTGTGCAGTTACCAAATGGGATTTGGATGAAGCTACAAATCAGAAACATGGACAGTTTACGATTTCAGACGTACCTAAATCAGTTATGAGTCATTATGTCTTAAAACTAAATAATTTTATACGATTTAAATTTACGTTTTTTTTTTAAAATTATAATTAGTGATATGCATTTTAACTAAGAATAATGTGTCTTGTACTGAATGTACTTTTTCCCCCTTTTCCACTTATGTTTTGTTGTATTATAAATGCTAATGTATGTTAATAACATAAAAGGAGTGTTTAGAATATTCGTGTTTAATGACATTAAACATTAAAAGTTCATTAACAAGAGGGACTTCTAAAGCAAAAAAAATAAATAAATAAAAGAAATCTAGTTATAGCTAATTTTATTGTCTGATTAGAATATATTCAATCAAAACAATAAATGAAAAAAAAATCTGAAGCTGGAGACAATTTTTTTAGGATAAAAGCAAGATACTCTGTGTGAGAAAACAAACAAAGAAACAAATAAAAAAACAGAATCAGGAAAAAAAATAGAATCCCACAATCGTTTAATGTAAAACCATTAAAGAACCTTACGCCTGATTACAGGCGAAAGTGTATCGCATATTTATAAATAAGAGGAGGGAGAGATTACAAAAATGCATCAAAATATAAAATTCCAAAATTGAATATAAAGCGATAGTAGGAAAAACCTGGAGAAGAAAAAACTAGTGCGAAAGATTTGGAGAAGAAAAAAATTAAATACTACGCATATTGCAAATGATTGAAAAAATAAAAGAAAACAGGAAGTGGAAGATATTGCGATAAAATAAGAAAGAGTTATTAATCCAACAAAGAGGAAGTAAACACTGCCTTCCTTGTAGGATTAAATATTCCTTAAAATTCATAAAGGAATTAAAGAATTAAAGAAATTGCGGACCTGGTTGGCCTAGTGGTTAGCGTATCTGATCGCCAACCAAAAGGCTCCCGGATCGAATACATGGATCTTTGTGGTTATCTGTGAAAATATGTGTCGGGTGGTCGATGGCGTTGATATAATTGCGGTTCGTGGATTGATTGGCGGAGATAGAGCTGTAGATTAGGTGCCCTCCCTCGATGAGTCTTTGGATTCCCTGGAAGTGTCACGTAATAATAAAA
Source organism: Typopeltis vanoorti (assembly GCF_054136105.1). Lineage (NCBI taxonomy): Eukaryota > Metazoa > Arthropoda > Arachnida > Uropygi > Thelyphonidae > Typopeltis > Typopeltis vanoorti. The sequence goes on from NC_143552.1 coordinate 133,226,603, forward strand.
ACATTAAGTTAAGGGAGAGTGTAATTTTTAATGTGTGGTGAAAAACATATCTTGGATTAGTGAAACTTTAAGGTAAGAGTTGGATTCGAAACTGATTCATCATGTACGCCGAGCGTGAATCTGGTGACGTAGACTATTCGGTCCTCCTAACCGTCGATTAATACTGACTTTTGATTTATTTACAAATCACGAGGTTACGATAATAAACAAACATGCAGAGTATGATTCATACCTGGGAGTTACAGAACGAAACATTTAGTCGTTTAAGATTTCTCCAAGAACAGCATTGTGTATCACAAAATTGTCTTACAATGCATGCTAAATTACTTCAACAGATTTAAGGAATCTTCCAAGAAGGCTCAACTTACCATTATAGTGTTTATTGTAGGTTCGATCTTTTGTCTTTGTTCCAACATCGGGATCTCCATCTATTTAGTATTGGATGCTACATAGTTGAAGACTTCCCTCCGATGTATCCTTTATTATTTCGCTGCTATCATCGTCTCTTCTAAGAATTTCCTGACAACACAAAGCAATTGACTAAACATTTATTTGTCTTCGCTGCCTTTATTTCGTATTCTAACTTTTACGAGTGTCGGAAAATGTGGCTGCGTTCACGCCTTTCTCCAGACGTTAAATTATTTATCTGACAATTTCACAGTCCGCTGCTCTGCTTGTATGTTTCTCTCTCGAGGCGATAAATGGCGAATTTCTGGATCTATGGATTCTATTCAGAAGGAAGAACACACACACACACACACACACACACACACACACACACACACACACACACACACACACACACACACACACACACACACACACACACACACACACACACACACACACACACACACACACACACACACACACACACACACACACACACACACACTTCCGCGTTGCAAGTTTTCTCCTGTACATATATTATGCGTGGGTTAGCTGAAGATAGGAAAAGATCAGACCACTCGCCGGAAGTTGCTGCGATGTGTCTAAGATCATCCTAGACAACATTTCATTCGGTTTTCTCAATTTTTAAAGCATTCCATAGATGAGTTTATTTAAACATCGCCATGGAATCTGATGAATATATGCTGGCACAGAAAAAACCGATTTGAAATTTTGAACTTCTTTTGTTGTTTTTCTTTCTTTCTTTCTTATTTTTCTTTCTTTTTTACATCGGTCGATTGTAGCTTCTTAGAAATACTGTTAGCGACAGGAGACAGTGATAGTAGTAATAAACAAAGAGGAGAACTAGTTACTATGGCGAGTCTGTCTTCTTCTTCTTGTTTCCCAGATTCCATCAGAAACATTGGGATCCGTAAATGTTTTCCATTGGTTCCTTATCCGATTAGTCTCACCAAAACTCTTCTCACATTCCATTAAAATCGATTTTCTCCATGTATTTTTAGGACGGCCAGACTTTCTCTTTTCTTGTGGATTCCATTTTAGGGATGCATGAGAGATTTCTTTCCTCAGTGTGTGTCCAATCCATCTACACTTTCGTTTTCTGATTTCAAGGTTGACGTTTTGTTGATTTATTCTTTTCCAGAGGTCTTCGTTAGTAATAATTTGTGGCCACCAAATCCGAAATATGTTTCGCAGATATCGTTTTTGAATGTGTGTAGTTTTCTTTATATTTCCTTTGAAACCAGCCACATTTCGCATCCATATAAAAGAATTGATTTAATACCTACATTAAATATTTTGACTTTTGTATCTTTGTGAATATTTTTTCATTTCCCCTATTATATAAAAGAGATATATAAAAATTGACACAGTTTCGATTTTTTTCCATTTTCAATTGTATTTGGTGTCTTGTTATTCGCATTAAATCTCATTTCGTTTTTTTTTTGTATTTATTTTTAAACCGACTTTCCTTTCAGTGATTCTTCTTGTAATGTGTTAGTTTGTTTTGATATCAGCATGACTCTGAGCATGTTTCATTGCTGTCTGTTCTAGAACTTGATCTAGCACCAATATAAATACTAAGGGAGATAGTAGACATCCTCGTCGCACTCCAAATACAGTTTGAAAGAGTTGTATCAGACATCCATCATGCAGCACCTAGCATTGGAATTGTTATATCCTCCCTGTATGAGGGTTATTATCTTCTGTGCCATTCCTTTATTTTGAAGTGCATTCCACACACAATCTCCAGCAACGGAATCGAAGGGTTTTTCATAATCCATAAACCTCAAATACAAAAGAGAGTTAAATTCACCCGACTGTTTGATTGTTATTTTTAAGGTGTTAATGTGGTCGATACACGATCTAAATATAATTATTGATATTTTTACTATTATTCCTGTATTCCAATCCCAAGGGAATGTCTATGTTTTCAAGACATCTTCAAATATTGGGTAGAGCATACCTGTGATTGTCATATCAGATTTTAGAACCTCTGCCAAGATACCATCTGTACTGCCACGTTCCAATTTTTCATTTCTTTAATAGCATTTTTAATTAATAATCCAATTTTTAATTCATCTACTCCTTTTATATTTTTGTTTATATTCTATCACTGCTATTGTTCAAGATTTGACTAAAACGTTGTCTCCACCATTCCAGTTGTTCTTCTGTTGACACTAGAATTTTTCCATTGAGATTCTTCACTGGGACATTCTTTTGTATGGCTTCTCCAGAAGGTCTTCTTATAATACTTTGTAACTCTCTACTGTTATACTTGTCTGCAGTTTGTTGTGCCTTCGATTGCCAGTTCTTCAAACCATTGCCATTTATCTTGTCTACACTTCTCGTAACGTTTTAATTATTTAAAATCTTATATTTATTTTTAAGTGTCTTTTTCATTTTGGGAATTATTTTTATACATAATTTCAGTTTTATTTTTTTTCCTTTCATCTACCACTCTTCAAGTTTCCACTGACTACCATTCTTCTTTCTTTCTTTTAGCATATGCTAAAACATGTGTTCTGCTGTATCCAAATTTTCCCTTAACTTTATTTTAAACTCGTTACAAACTTCAGCATTTTGAAGTTAAGCAATATCAAACTTTCGTCTATTAAATGTTTTCCATCTGGCGACACCTAGGTTACTTTATATATTCTCTTATGCTGGAAGATTGTGCCACTTATTACAAAGTTATATTTGCCACACAGTTCAACCAACATTTCACCATTTATGTTTCTCTTTCCCAGACTATGCTTACCCATTACATTCTCCAACCCCCTCATTATTTGTACCAACGTTAGCTTTCAAGTCATCCATGAGAAGTATGCTCTTGTTACCATGTGTCATCGTCAAGGTCTTATGAAGTAGATTGTAAAACGTTTCTTTGTCTTCAAAGAATGCATTATCAGTTGGGGCATAGCACTGAATAACTCTTACCCTTCCAAATTTAGTTTTAAGATTTACTGTTATTATGCGTTCTAAGATTGGTTTTCACCCATTCATTGCTTGAATAAATCTTTTGTTCATGAGAATTTCAACTCCACGTTGATGTATATTAGTTATATTAGACATCCCTGAATGGAGAAACACATTCCCATTGGGAAATCGTATTCTAATAATACTATTCCATGTTACTTCGCTAACCCGAATAATTCGATTTTATATTTTTCCATCTCCTTTCTTAGTTGTGCTAATTTTCCTGTGTGTTAGAGTGTTTTAACATTTCATTGGCCAATTCGTGTCCTAATGCTTCAAGCTTTAGTCGATATCAGGGTCCCTTCCAATTTCTGCATTTATACAACTTGGAAACAATATTTAAATTTTCAGAGAGTGTTGCAAGTTGTTAGCTCACAGAGTTCCCATTCTGATGGTAGGACTACCAGTACCTCAGCATCCAGACATGTGTTTTAGGCATAAGCATTTACTCCCTACAGCTGTTTCGGTTATACCGCCTGTCACCAGAGTCTCATTTGTGATATAACAGGTTCTACCACGAGAAGGCGAAGGTAGTATTTGAGTAGGAGATGATATATGTTATGCATTATGAAGTCAAGGACTTCATAATATTACGCAATCACCAATCCTTAGAACGCATGGCGATCTGTAACTTAATTGAAATTTCTGTCAATCGATGGTTCTCAGGATTTAAAAAATGGAACTAAACATTCAATGTCGGAATAATGTTAGTAGAAGCAGAAGAAGTACAGTGACAAATGTCTGTATTCTAGGGAATTCAGAGAGTTAGTAAAAAAGTCATGTTCAAATACTACTTACTTTCTGCTAAATGGAATCTAAATTCTCTAAGATTTATGGAAACCATCCCTGAAGTACGATCAGCATTCCTGATCGGGGCAATTTGGTATTTATAGAATATAAATATCCTAAAACAGTAGACTAAATTCAGCTTTGTCTAAATGCTGAGGCAGCTATAGCAAGGCTATATTTATACCAGTACGCCTGATATGTCAGGACAGGTTTAGAACAATTTTTATTCCAACAAAGAAAAACCCCTTTAAGTCGAAATTTGCGTGATATTCATAAGTAGGAAAAGATGGAGAGGTTTTCTGTCTATGAATAGTTCTGAAAGGAATGCTATCGCATGTTCTCTTTTCCACATTTGAAAGCAATTAGGAAATTTACTTTTATTTGCATAATTTCTAAATATAAATAAATAAATAATGACAAACAGGAGTGGATGACTTGTTTTGGGTATAGCTGCAAAATTTATGCAGTCATTTTCTGTCAATGGATATCGCCCAACGACTGGTAGGAACTCATCTTGACGTTAGGAAAATCCTGTGAGACATCGTTAAAGCACGCAAGCTACTTTGACAATCTCGCGTGAACACACATCCACATCCAATAAATATCACACACTTCTCTGAAACTTTTCGTTTTCAGCAATTTCGAAAGAGAGTTCTCATTCTTGTTGTTTCGTTCTTCGAGAATTCTCGATCTACAGTTGGACTTTGCTTAGACCGAGTTACTATACATCACTGTAACTTTTAATGTAAAATGAACTATATATGCATAAATAACGAATGTGTTCGGAAAATGCAAAATAGATTCTTCAAATTCTAAGCTTTCAATTACGTAAAGTAAAAATAATCTGGACTTTACAATTAAAATTTTGTAGCCGGACTGGGGACTGATAAGTGTAACAATACATCTGCATATTCTATGGTATAAAAAATACTCATATATGTGGTGTATCTTTATTATATAAATATTTAATTTACTTCGATCTGTTAGTTATTTATTAACTTGTAAGCAATGCAGTGTAATTTTTCAAAAAATTGACTTGCTTAGAAAAATAAAATTGTAAAACTGGCAGTGAACAGATTTAAAAGAGACATGATGTTTCTTTAAGATGGCTAAAACATTCTAATTCAAATAAAATACGAAACTTTAGCAGCCATCAAAGTTATTGCAATATAAAATCGAGTGAGCGTTAATATATGATTAAAAAAATGAAATTCGATAACTGAACCTTTGAAAAAAAAGAAATAATTCGAAAAATCTGAGTTATTGTTAGCCGTTTGCTATCTAACGCCAGTGCTAGCGGTACTGGCGTTTGATGATACAGTGCTGTCCCTAAATGCATTATCATGCAGATCGGAACAAAGGGCTTTAAAAAATCTAATACTTGAACTGTTCATAAGCAATAATATGACCAAGAGACTTATAAATGTATATTAGAAGTAAGATATATCAGTCATGAAACACAATTTTAATACTTTATTGACAGGATGTATTAAATAAAAATATCTTTCGTTTTTTCTTCTTGGTTACATTGCCGTCCCTTGGACGCCGTGTGGTCATTGGCATACCTTATAGGGTTTTTCTGGAGTGCAGTCTCTGCTACAAGAAGAAGAAATGGTAGGATCGTGACTCCCTTTCCACATATAAGCATTCATTCCTATAGTGGTATTCAATTGTAAAGAGGGTATAGATATCTAAATCTTGTCTAAACTATTTAAACTTTTCATGGAAAATTAACAACATTGAAGAGTGATATATGTGTATGTGTGCGATGGAAAATTTTCAATAGTTGGGAATAACAAATATCTTAATATACAGTATCCCACTTGAAAATGGGATGAGTTGGAAATCCCTCTGCCTATGGAATGTATACAGACTTTCAGATAGAAAAATACTTTGCTATCTAAAATGTACAGGAAGCATAGGTTACCTAAAATATCTGATGGTGAGTTGAGGGCATTTATTGAAATAATGAGGATTCAAAAGAGACTGCTAATTCTGTTCATTGACAAGCGCTGTATACTTATCATTTGTTCTCCATTTATTTAAGATTTCAATGGAGAACATCAGATAAAAAAATAAGGTCATCTAAGATTACTGCAAGAAATAACTGTTAAGGAAAGTAGTTACTATGGTTTACCAACATGAGGAACAGTTGATAGTGATGTGTTGGTTTTCCTATAAATTTGTCTGCTTCTTAGAGTTATATCACCACTTTCTCAATCAAGAACAGTTTCCGACATTTTTTCATTTTGCTACAATAGGAGAGCTAACGGTGACTTAGAAAATGAACTGCTTCGTTTGCAGTCTAAAGATACATCATCGGAAAAGTACATTTTATGTGATATGTCAATTTGAATCATCAAAGTGCTGTTGTTCATGAGAAATACACTTATCCGGATAGAGGAAATGATCTAATTATACTCATATAAACAGATAAAGAAATAGAAACGTTTGAAGAAAAACAAAACAAAACAGCGAAAATTCATTTTAAATGAAGTAACGAATTTAATTTAGTATGTAAGTTATATCAATTTTGCGATATTCTAAAATTATGCTTCACCAAAATATATTTGTTAATTTCTTGCTGTTGTGGAAAAGTTTTTTCAATAATACAGTGGTATCTCGCTAATCCGAACTAATAAAAACCGTGCTCGCTCGGATTAGCTAATTTTCCCCAAAGAGACAACAATAACTAGCATTTCTGACAAAAATAATCAAATTCTAATGGTACATCGATTTAATTCTGTAAATAAATGAAGTAACTGATAGAAAAAATGCTACTGTACTGTAAGATAAAACTTAAAAAAGAATACAGTACACAAGTTTATTTTAGTAAAAAATTTAGTTTTTATGTACAGTATTGTTGAGGATTCTGATTTAATACAATTGCATAGTTCAGTACATAACTTAATTTGCGTAAACAATATCACTTTCGTTTACACAACACAAAAAAGTTTTTTTATTAAAAAAAAGTAATATTTATTACAAAAGTAATATTTATTAAAAAAAATATTAAACGTTAAAAAGTCACTGGTTTTCTTTTGCTTTTTGGAAGCCAAACTTTTTTCGAATGCTTCTTCTCGGAGCTGCATTAGCAATAAAATTTTGTGGAATGGCGTATCATTCTGCTTAGCCCATTCTATACACATATTAAATCTGTCAACAGCATCTCCATGTTTTACTTTTTTTTCTTCGAGTTTTTTTATCGTCATCATCGCCTTCTAATTCATTCTGTAGCGTCATGTTTATAATTTCAGCATCTAATTTGATTTCGAATTCGCATTCGGTTTTACCTGTAATCTCTTCAGTAACATCTGTTTGTGAAACTTCAACATCTGGATTTATTTTTTAACCAAGTTATGCACGTTTTAAATTTTCTCTTTTTGTGTATCATCGTAGTTATCTTAGTAAATTCAAGAAGACCACAGTTTTTTCCGTGACGCTCGACTCGCTTCAGGTTCGACGGCTTCCCAAGCAAACCTGAACACAATCAATCAAAATAGGCCTCCAGTATAACCGTACAAGCGACAGTATGAAAAATATACTGTACTGTAACAATAATAAAATAAATAATAATAGTTAAAATAATAATATTAAATAAAAATAATAGTACACGAAATAATAATACGTAATAAATAAAACTTTCGTTTTTTTTTTCCTTTCAAAACGCAGTTCGGATTACTGGAGGGTTCGGACTAATGTGGTTCGGATTAGCGAGATACCACTGTATTTAAGAAAAACGCTGTTTTTCACATATTGATAAAATATTATTTCCTTGGATCTTGTATATTAATTAACGTTTGCAGCGACATCTATAAAGTATGAAATTTAGAAATAAATATATATTAATAAACGTCTGCTACGACATCTATGAAAGTTTAAACAATAAGTCCATTCTCCGATAACTCGTAATTCAAAGGTATAAAGCCAATCTCTAAAAATTAAGACGATCCCTAGACCACTCAATAGTGGCCGAAAGACCGTCCAACTCAGCTTTGGCTCCACTCAGTGACGGGCTCCCCCACCACCGAGCAGAACCGCTCATATTCCGAGGAAAAGCATTTACCGACAAAGCCCCCCATCGGGCTGTGGCGGAAAACACCGTCCCCGGAGACTCAAATTGCTCCCTTAAGGCAAAAACCTTATGAGAGCGAACTCAACCTCTCGAATCTCAGCGTTCATTTAGTCGCCTCTTACCACATGCTTGGATTTGCATTGGTGCTATTCTTATCCCGGCAACCACACGGGGATCTCGTAATAGATATATAACTAATAACTCGTATTTCAATGAAACTTATTGATAAGTATTAAATTTATTCTTATATAGTTCTTATAGAACTGGGCGATGGACTGAGTCCTTGACTCTTTATCACGTCATCTGAATGAAGTAAATCTGTGTGGATGGAGTGTTATTGAGCTAAAGCTCTAGTGATGGCTGGGTGACGGCAATAGCCGAGCCTCAGTTAAAACTTCATTGGCTACAGCATTGCCATTTGTTACTCTGGAAGTCCTAAAAAGGACTTTTCTCATTAAACTTATTCGGAAATTAAATTTAATTTAGATAATTGGCTTGATTATTTATAAAAGGTGTTAAATATATTTTATAAATATTTTAAAAATAAATTTAATTATTTTATTATATTATTATATTCATATAAGTATTTAATTATATTTAATTTTATATAGATTATAATTAGAATGAATTAGTTAATTTTCCAGAATAATTTATTAAGGCATTATGGACACATACGCTTATTCCAATACGTATTTTTACAAGAATTTTAAACGTGCTTATACGATAAACCAGTGTTTATATCTCTGTATTATATCCACAACATTGAGTAGGACCGTCGCATCCATTAAACTCATTAAATTCATTAAACATTAAATCCATTAAACCTATGAAAATATATTCGGAGTATATTTCAAGATTTTAAGATTCTTTTTCGTGATATTTTTACGATTTTTTTGCTTTTGATACAATGCAACTGAAATATAATAAATAACCTTTTAATAATAAAAAAAAAACTGCTCCGTTTTGTCAGGAAACCTCACTTTAGAGGTTTATATTTCGAAAAACTTTGGAACGCTAATCTTCTCAGTAAGTAAATTAAACTGAAAAGAAAAGTATTGTTAATAACGTATAATTTCAACTGCAATTAATATTCTCCAGAACGTATGATGTAGCTCTCTCTCTCTCTCTCTCTAGATTTGGAACTGAAGAGTTTACTTTGGACTACCGTTATTTTTCGCCGCTCATCAATATTGCCGAGTTGTTTCTACCCCGTGAGGATATTCTCTCTTGGGATACTGCAAGAATTTCAGGATATTTCTTATTTTCTGATGCTTCTTGTGAAGTATATTTTATATTTCTGTATTATTACTTTATTGACACTGTTTAAATTATACCAAAGTAGAAACTCAATGCTTTTTTCCTTAGTCTTTCGGAGCGTTGCATACAACAAACACTTTCCTTTTTTCAATTTATTCCAAATTAAAAGGTAGAGCCTTTATTAAATGAAAGATCTCGTTTTTCCATATGAATCACAATTTAATAAGTGAAACAAACAAAAAAAAAAGCTACTTCCTAAACTGGACACTGCGCATGCGCGTACTTTTTAATCAGATTTTTGTGTTCATTGTTTGATATTACAAATGGCTAGGAAGCATTTCGCTTACCATTTTGACACAACTGGTATCTTAATTTTTTATATTTTCCCCACTATAATATTTTATCAATTTCAGTAATATTGTTCCTGTTTAGTTTCTTTCTTATTTCTGAAATATTGAGCGTATTTTAGCAGGGAATACTTCAGATAATAAACTAATCGTTAATTCCCAAAATACATTTACAATTTAAGGAAATATCTCCTTTTTTAGATGATTTGATGATTCCCAAATATTAACAGATTTTGCAAGATGCGACTAAAAGCTTCAGATAATTTCTAGCTTTGCTTATCTGTCTCTCATTACGAACTTATATGTTATCACCACGTAAAATCTACTTGTGCTGTTTGATGCATGTTTAATTATTATTCGCCAATTATAGTTTTAACATTCACTAACGTGCTTAATTATCTTCTTTATATGTCTTTAGGAGGAACATGAATTTCATGATCCGATGGGAGACCGCAATCCGCTATTGGAAGCCTAAAGTGGCTTGAAAAGTTCCATGTTTGGTCTCGAGAGGACTTCCGAACTAGGTAAAATGAATACAATTTAAAATACAATAAAGAAAGAAAAAGCATTTTCACCCCTCCTACTGTACTGATGTACTATGGTTTTTAACCTTTCAAAGTTTCAATAGAGAAAAATGTAACTGTTTCCGTGTTCAAGACAATGATTCAGCCTCATTGAGAGGACCACATTTGAGGTTGCATTTGCTGTCCAAAAGAGAATTCTTTACTACAAAAACTGTAGAACAACCAAATTAATATTTGTTATTAATGGCTGCTCTTACATAAGACTATGAATTTTGTGGTTTGTGCATCTTTAAGAAAAAAACAAATGAAGGAGATTTGATTATATCGCGTATGGAGACATAATCTTAAAATAACGGATGATTACTGTAGAATAGAGTTAAGGAAATATTCTTTCAATAATTGGAATGGAAAATTGCATTCGAGTGAAGAATGTACTTCTGTAAAATATTTCATTAGCAGATACATTAAAAAGTGAATCATATCTTTTGCGGTTTATTTTTAGGTACAAAAACTCGTATTTAATTATTTACTTAGATACTTTAATCGAGTTATTGTTAATGGATGACATTATGAAGATCATTTTTGGCATTGAAAGTATTTTCAGATGCTATATGCATTCATTTGTGATTGCTGTCAGAAATAACCAAAATGAAAAAAAAAGAGAGACTAAAAGTAATAAATTCATTAAAATGGAACATGGAATTACTTGACGGTCTCCATAGGTCGAGTCAGTTTCAATAATGACTTTAGATGGAAAAACACGTGAGTTAGAATACCTTCTAGGATGCAAAGAAAACTTTATCAAGGCTTTTGAAAGTGAGTTCTATGATCTCATACGATGGTAATAGGGGTTTTTCGTCCTGCAAGGCCGGCCAGGTAAACGCACGCGATTTATAAATAAAAGAAATTATATATATATATATGAAATTTTGAGTATAAAAGTAGTTCTGAGATGTAGCAGAGAAAAGAAAAAGAAAAACAGACAGAGTGACATAACAAACAAAAGAGGAGAGAAAGAAGCCTTAGTTGACATTTTGACCTACCGATACTTCTAAAACGGTCATTTGACTTCTCACTCATTAAAGGAAAATTACACTTAACAAGATTAAAGAAATAAAATAAAAATAAAGAAGCAAAACTGTCAAAACCCAGCATAACGAACAATAAAAACATGTGAACCTAATAAACGGATACAAACAGCAAAAAAACAAGGGAAGAAATTGGGGGAAACCTGATCCGGGAGATCCCGCCCTAAAAAGGGCTGAGGACCACCTCGACTTTGGCCTTCGTATCTCGGGTTTAATGAAGTCAACCTTGGAATGAAAGGAATTTAGAGTAAATTAAAATGACAATAATGAGATTAAAATTTGAATTTCCTGCTCTCACGTATTAGGCCTAATGACCCGTTACGTTCGTATTAGGCATGGCCTAAAGATCTGAAACCCCGACCGCTTCGAGGATTAGATGGTTAGCCCCATGCCTTCAGGTGTGTCCTATGTCTGTAGATGTGTGTGTGTGTTCACTGGGCCAGTTTGCCTGTTCTGGGGGGACGGAAAACCCGAGTTTCCGGGTGAAAAGAAACCCTTATCTCCGTATGAGACCGACTAACTCACCTTTAGCCATAAACGACCAGATAAAGGTTCCTCACGTCTTTTGAAGGGAATCGAACCCCGGTCTTTCCGACCAAAATGCTTCTTCTATACCAACTGAGTTACGGAGGCTCAAAAGCTGAATTTAAAAAGTCGTAAAATCAACAGTTAGATGTACATGCGAACTTTCATTTTCCTCCTTGTTATGTGACAAATTGTTGTTGCCTACACCATCACTTCCTTAGGAACCGTTCTTCACCTAAGAGTTATCTTTCCTGTTATAAGAATCAAGAGAGCTGGGGTAGAAACAGTTCCTTATTCGATCATAAATTCTTTTTCCCTCAGTGAGAAGATGCCTTTTATGAATCTTCCAAATGCGGTATTCTAAGTCATTTATAAACAAAATCAGATTCTTTTGATTTTTCCTCACCGGGGAAAGAAATTGTAGCAGAACTACCTGAGAGAAAGTTGGCACTGAAATACTGAGCACTTCAGTCAATCTGTGCCGAATGCTTTGCACTGGTGAACACTAGTAAGATATGCTTTAAAATTTCAGTTGCGTGGCACACGTTACAAAACGGGTCACATCATCGGGGGTGATATAGTAATTTCAAGAAATTCATCGGAATTCAGCTGTACATCTTCCAAGCAAAATCCTAGTGAAAAGGCCGCCATCCCTTCATAGCTATTTTTGATATTTGTGGAGGACCTTTTCGTTCGTGCCCAGATAATAATTATAATGCCCGATGAGTGATTTGATGCTAATGATTTCCGTATGATTCTAACCTTGTTGGTAAAATATGAAGATTTTAAGATTGGTAAGGTGAAACCTCCTGTGGAATGGGAGGAAGATGGAGAAAAGTTCTGCGTACCTCATGTTTCCTGTGACTTCAAAAGATAATCGAATTTTAATACTAATTGTGTATCGCAACATTGGTACCATAACGGTTTTAATGACCGTTGCTTTCTTGTTATATGACAGATAACTTGGCTTGAAATTGGCACGTTTTTCGCGACAGGAATTTAGCAGTTTTAGAGTCGGCAACAGAAGGCTCGCAAAGAAGGATATTCATAGTCTTATTCGTTCTGTCTGGATTAGCGAGAATTCCACTGAATAAGCTGATCTTTTGCAGTATGACGAAGAAAATGTAGATGGAATCGGAATGCTGAAGGATTGTGACGACATATTCGGCATGCGTGACAGTCCTGTCTGTTTGTAACCTATGGGCAGCGGTACTCCTCTCACTGCGTGAGAGTCGCCAATTTAAAGATGTTTTAGTACTAGAGAGTAAAGAAGGGAGTAGCCTTGCCGTACCTTTGCAGTACTGGAATGGATTATTTTATAATTTCCCTTATGTAATGCCTTTTCTAATGAGAATCATATTCATGTTTTAATTTAAACACGAATAAACAGTAATAATAGTTCTTAAAAGAACTGGGCGATGGACTGAGTCCTTGACTCTTTATCCCGTCATCTGAATGAAGAAAATCTGTGTGGATGGAATGTTGTTGAGCTAAAAAACTCTAGTCATGGCTGGGTAACGGCAATAGCCAAGCCTCAGTTAAAACTTCATTGGCTACAGCATTGCCATTTGTTACCCTGGTTAGTAAGTAAAGGATAAAATCTCAAAAAATCGGACGATCTCTATCTCTAGGCCACTCCATAGTGGGCGAAAGACCGTCCATATCTCAGCGTTGGTTCCACTCAGTGACGGCCGCCCCGTCCTAGCACCCCGACGGGCTCCCCGTCTAAAGTTTCTTATCGCTTGTATTCTCTTGGACAGTTTGATTGCGAGTGAAAAACCCGATGTTTCCGATTGACCAGAGATCGTCTATCTAACCGATATTTCCGGTTAGATAGACGATCTCTCCCTTCATATGAGATTGTTTATCTAACCTCCAGTCAAAAATCCCTAGACAGATTCTTCGCACCATTGACGTGATTTCAGTACAAGTCTTTGTTGTAACCAAAAGGCATTGGCGAAATAGACCGAACTAAAGAGACTCTGTTTAGTTTATATTAACTTCTAAAAAAGCAAAGAACTTTAATTCGATCACTGGTATTTAAATTCAAAAATCTTCCTTAGATCATGAAATGAGTGGAGAGACATGAGAATTTTTTTCATCACAACAACTAAGAACTCATGGAACTGAGTTGTCACAAAAAACTCATTCACAACTTGGAACTAATTTGTGAATGAGGACCTTAATCAAAGAGGACCATGTGTTATTTTTAACAAACTTGCTGTCTTAATTTTTTAAGAAATTATTTAAAAACATGAGATCAAAATAATTATTCTTGTAAAACGTAAGGTGAAAACGAATTTATAGCATGTAACCCATATATAGTTCTTTAAGAGCCATCTTTAAGGAAACCAAAAAACATAATTCAAATCTAATAGTTCATTGATGCTTATTGTCAACAAGTTTCTTTCCAAAGATGTTTATTTGCTTGAGGAATATGTGTGTGTGTGTGTGTGTGTGTGTGTGTGTGTGTGTGTGTGTGTGTGTGTGTGTGTGTGTGTGTGTGTGTGTGTGTGTGTGTGTGTGTGTGTGTGTGTGTGTGTGTGTGTGTGTGTGTGTGTGTGTGCGTGTGTGTGTGTGTGTGTTGTTTACCTTCTAAATATGCTACCTTTTTAATATTTTTATGAAATAATGACAGAAAAATAAACAAACCATAGATAAATAGAAAAAAGGGCATCTTAAAAATACCCAATTTTTTCTTAAAGTGCAGATTTTGGATTATCCTTTGCGTTTTTTTTTTTAATTTTATATGTAAACATACAAAAATACACTTATATAGGCAGTCTCCTATACATCTAATTCGGAATGATTTTAATCAACGTGAATTAATTTTAAAAACATTTTAAACAATACCTTTTAAATATCTATAAATGTACACTAAATAATCATCGAAAGAACGAAACAAATAATGAAGCGCAACACTCTTTTCATTCTGTCTCTCTTCGATTAGAGAAAAATGAGGAACACAAAGGATAAACTCCGAGAAGAAATGATGAAAGATGAAATTATGCCGAAAGAGACTTTGGAGACTTTGTCGTAGCATTTATGGTTAAATCTAGCTCGACGATGACACAAAAACTCATAGAAACATTTAGATCCTTCGCGGTTTCAGAAAAGCGTGTGATGAGAAAAAGTTCAAATAATGCAGGTCTTGAGAAATGACTGAATAGTTTGTTCAACTTTTGTGTTTTTATTATTTCCGGTAGTAAGAAATAAAACAGGAGAAAGAAATGGAGAGATTGATTGCTTCTTTGTAAACAACTGTACGAGTCGGTCCGTGCGATGAATGTATATGAGAGCGCTTCCGCTTGCGTATATATCCCAAATATTCAGCAAAACACACAAGATAAATGATCCCCAAACCCTTCTGTTTGCTTAAGAGAAATATAACTTCAAATATTTTTTCATCTAAGATCGAGTTCCGCTAACGCGAAGATTTTATACTCTCATTTCGTAGATATTTGTGACTATTTTTAACTCCAAGCTTCGCACTAATATCAGTCTTGATTAGGTAACAATAATATTTTGAAGCAGACGCTCTAGTTAATTGGTTCCAGATTGCATAATTGAATATGGCTTGCGTTTATAACATGCCTGTCATGCAAAGAAGACAGATATACAGGAGATACTTCGAATTATTATTTTTATTTATTTTCTTTTTAGGATGCAAGTAGAAATTTGCAGATTTCAATTTCTGTTTCACTCAACGGTATTTTATTGCATGTAATAAAATATTGAACGTACAATTTTTTTTTCTTCTTTCCATAAAGAAATTTCTACAGGCAGTTAATCAAAAAATAAGGTAAGAGTGTTACTTTCCTCTTCAGAAATGGATGTTTTTTTTTTTTAAACTAGAAACAGAAACAATAATTTACGTTTATTTCCTTTTAACATGAACAATGGATATACACAACAAATGCACGTTTAAGAAATTTAATTTAAGTGTTTTGTATAATGTGTTTGCAGTACATGGTTTAACTGTTATGTTATATTCCAGTTAATGGCATGCACGATGTTTTTGACGTTTTCCATCAAAGACACAAAAAATAGTTTTGGAAAAGAGCAAGGAAAAATTTTAATTGGAGTTTGCTTTTTGAAGAAATGAACATGTTTACTTCCTTTACGTAAAGATTATTTTTTCTATCTCTTTTAATATTTTTATATTATCCTTTTTTTTTTGTTATCAACTTCAATATCGTTGTCTAGGCGAACTTGGCAAAGAGCCATGGTTACTAACATGCACGGAAAGTGTATTTATCATTCAGCCAAATGCACGCATTAAGATTCGCAAAATGTCTTTGTTTTGCGAAAAGGATGGAAGAATGTTGAAACATTTTGGAAAGTAGATGCAAGGGGGAAAGGCTTGTGGCTACCCATGATAATGGCAGGAAGAAGGACACAGTTTGAAATATCTCAGCTAGAGAGAAGGGCACTTACGATCTTTATGGACTCATAAAAATGAAAGGCCATTGGCGCCAACTATTCACAAAGATATTTTCTTCTTATTCTAAGAAAGTGGATTCTCTATTGGTGGATGTTGCTTTGTGGAACTTGGGATTAAAACGGTTAATGATTAAACTAGAGAAGTGATTGGATTACTTTGTAAGGAACTTGTTAAGAGCAGTAAATTTAGGAAAACGTCACAGCTCTATATTTGCAATATTCCTAGGTTATCGGTTTATATTTTAGAGATTTTGTTTTTATCATATCATGAAGAAGATAAGAAAAAACAAATCCCAAAATTTCATTTCACGGCACAGAATAAGTTTTAGCCATGCCAGCGTTTATTAGCTATTAAAGTTTTCTTTCATTAAACGAGAGAAAATATAAATGGGACAAATTTAATAAAGTTTGTATATGTACATATTTTGAAGTGATTTGTTGTCTGTTGCTACAGGTTAATTTCTTTGTTTCATTTGTTAAACGACTAAAGGCATGATGCATCATTCTCATATGCATGATAAATGATCATATAACTACAAGAAAAGCCCTTTTCTCTTGATTTTTATTTCGCCGTTTTCAGATATTTAACCAATCAGTAACAAAACCGGAGTTATTAAAATTATTGTTTATTAATTTCTGATGGATTATTTAACTGAATAATAATACAATAGACTTAACTGTATAAACATAGAAATATTATACAATGACTTCATTATGATTCCTAAGTGAATAATGTTTCAAAAACTGCAGCCATGATAAGGCAGATGCAAGGACGCTGCGACAAATCCTTCGATGGAAAGCTTCAAATTAGTTCTGAATCCAATTCAGGATATGAGGAATATTTATAACGGATTTTCAAGTGAAGAAACTTTTTTTTTATTCCCCAGAAAACAGGCAACCGAGAAAGCATACACTTAACATAGAGTACTGACTTCCTAATATTTGTGCTTCATCTTAACGTCAACCAAACAAATCGGTCATATTAATATAATTCGTAAATGTGGCTTAAATCGATTGTGATAACAATGACTTCATGCTTAACAATACTTCTTACATTTAATTAAAGGGATCTTTCTTTAAGAAATGCATTCTCTTTAGTTTACTGAAATACACTACCATTTTTTAAAAATATAAAAAATATAAAGAATGCCTACCGGAAGTTTAGATTGCAAAACCCCTGATTGTTGTACACCATTAAAAGAAAGAAACGTGATAAAAACTGCTCTGAAGAACTAATGTTACAGTAAGTATTAATGTATGACTTTTTTTAATTCTTCCTTTTATTCTTAAATAGGAGAACACTGAATAATTTTGAGCAGCATCTTACTAGCCTTCAAATTGTCATCCTAACTGGCCGAGTGGACAAGGTCGGTCTTCGCTCTTCACCATATAGAACCATGGGATCGATTCTGATGCGATATGGGTGTTTTAGATGTTTTAGTTCAACCTCCACAGACATGATTTTGATCTTGGTGGAAGAGCTTCATCCTACTCATTGGACGCCAGACTGAGATAAATGAATCTTCCTCACCCCAAAAGAACACAATTTGCACCAAGAGCGTTGGAGGTATTATTACAGTTAACTAATTTCATGGCGTTTCTTTGCTGTATCTCATCAAAATATTTAGAAAAGTAATAAAGCATCATAGCGTATTCATTACCATTATAAAAGTTAGCAAATTACTCAAACGTGATCTTCCCTTACATTTAATCCATGCTTCTCTTTGTAAGGTATAGGTTTAGATTCTCCATCACATCATTTTAATATGTAGGCTCCCATCAACTTTTCCAAAATCTTCACCAGAATCTCAGATATACTGACAAGTCTATAATTATCTATATCAATCTCTGCATCACTATTGTGCAACGGGATTAATATACGTTGTTTTTACTCCTGTGCAATATTCGCTGTGCTGAGACTCAAATTATACAGCCAGGTTAAAAACACAGGAAGTTTGAGTGAACTATCTTTGCCTTTGACACATTTTTAGTATCCTTGCCGATATCCCATTCCTGCCCCTATTGCCGAATTCATATTCAATTTATGTAAGTAATAGCCATAGAGTCTCCTCCTCCTCCTCATGCTTCATGTACACTATATATATATATATATAAAATTTTCAGTCGGTATAGACGACCTTTTGGCCATAAAGACCTGGTTTCGATTCTCGTCCATCTGCTTTCTTTCGACTGTAGGTGAGTTAGCTGGTCTTATACAGAGATAGAGGGTTTTCGTCCTTCAGAACAGGCAAACCTGCCCCGTGAACAGACGGATTTATATCCATTAATACTTACGACAATATGTGGAAGTTATAGGTTTCTCACCACATGTCGTAACGCCCGTAGTCAACCATGACTCACATCATGGTAGCCAACCTCCTGAATAGAACATTTTTGAAAATTATGGAGACAACTACCGTGTTTGAGTAGAACTTTAGTTTAATATAACTAAACTCTACATTCGATTTCAACCTTTATATGAAGGTCATTTTCTGGAGCATATGCACTATATACAGAGAACAAGCTACACTACAATCTATCTGGTTTGTTAAAGTTACTGACCAACCGTTACAACAATTGTTGGCCTGACCTCTAGTGAAAAAAAAACGGTTGTCAGTAACTTTAATAAACCAGATAGATTGTAGTGTAGCTTGTTCTCTCTATATATAGTGCATATGCTCCAGAAGATGACCTTGATATAAAGGTCGAAACGTCGAATGTAGAGTTTAGTTATATTAAACTAAAGTTTTACTCAAACACGGTAGATGTCTCCATAATTTTCAAAAATTTACTCGGATCACCGAGCAAGCCTTAAAGAAAGGCTCCTGAATAGGAGATGACACACGAATGGGATTGGACATATCAGTAACGATTTTCGCTTTCTTCTATTTCGACAACAACGCAACATTTCACTTCTGCTCTCAATATCATGTCTTATATAAAGACATCACAGTCAGCGAAATCATATGTGATCTGAATTGCCCAGAAAACTTTACGTTATAAATTTACCATAACTAATAGATGGCATAGTCTGATGAATTACAAAATTAGGTGTTTTAAATAAATTAAATTATTTACAAATATATTATAAAAAATTCCAAATAGTTTAATATTTTTAGTTATAATTATAATTTAAAATAAGATTTTATATATTTATATCAATTTTTTACAATTTATATAATAGTATAAATTGAATGTAATATTGAACTATAACGTAACCTCCTAAACCCAACATCAAATGCTAGTCAGCAGCATCATTTTGCACAGATATTTCTTTCTTTAGACAATACTTATAGGAGAGAATTTTTCAGCAGAATATATTGCTTTTCAAACATTAACATTCAGGATTCTTGGATCTGTGATTTATTCTTGCCGATGCAAAACTCCAGCTGCCCAAAATGATCAGAATGACAAGTGTTGTTCTTCTAACAGCAGCTGTTAAACTACATACATATGAAAGATCGTGTTCCAAATGTCGTCTTTCAGAATTCAGAAATTACGTTCAGCATATAGGAACGCTCACACCAGTTAACTGTGACATGCCACAAACTATTCCGGTCACCTGTGGGCTTTCTTTCATTTTTTTAAACCTTCCTACCCTCTTTAAGTGCAACAAATTTCAGCCATCTTGTAAATATCCGGTATTGATTTATAATCGTTTGTAAGGACGGTTATGTTAAATACAAAATGGTGTATAAGTACAGATGCATTGATCAGTTTTTGTATTGGAGAATATGCTTACATTAATGAATCAATAAATGAAAAATTTTTTATAACAAAATAATAATCAGAGTTTTAAATTAGGAAAATATTAACAAGAATTATTATAATAAGTTATAGTTTTTCAAAGACTAAATATAACACGGTTCTCAATGGCCTTTCTAAAATTAAATAATAAAGAGGAGTTTAAAGACGTCTACTTCTAAGAGCCTTTGCATAATTCAGACACGCACCATTCTTCTGTTTATTTTTATTTATTTATTTACTAGACATGCACATTTTTTTAAAGGAGAGAATGTGAGAAAAATGTTGAGTGCTATTGCATATTTTGACAACACAGACTGTATCGAGATGAAACAGGATGTTCAGAAAATCACCCGTAGACCGACAGCGTGAAAAAATAGCGAGTTGTTCTACATTTCGGACATGACAGAATAAAAGATTTTGAAGTAGACAATTTTTAGAGATCCACAGCTGTTGACAACAGGTTCAAGAGTGCAGTGGGTAGCGCTGATTGGTATGACAGTGAGTATCACTATTGTCAAACACAAACATAAGTGATGATGGCATTGCTGTTAAAGGCGAAGAAAGACTTTAAATAACTTGCAAAATATGAAAACCGAACATAAGAAATGCCAGTAAACTACTTTTAGGTTTTTCCTTACTAATCAGATCACTTATACATTTCTTCATTTCTTTCCTTTTGATATTTTCTGATCTGTCGTTTGTATTTACGGCAAAGAGATGAGAAACGATGCTCTGTGTTAAGTCGATAGCAATGTGTTGGGTGAAAAAATCTCATGAAGCCGAAAAACGACCAAGTCGAAATAAAAAAAATGCTTTTCGTCATTACTCGAATTCTTAAAATTAACTATGCTGGAGATTTTTATATCGATACATTACCTGAACAACCTTTATAACTTTCTGTAGAGTTGATAGTAGCATATAAAATTTGTTGTTGTTATGTTCCATCGAGTCGTTTCCGACTCCTGGCGACTCCACGAACATATGCTCTACATTCAGATCTGTCCCTGCCCATATCTTTCAGAACTTCCAGGCGCACTCCAGTTGCTTCTTTAACTCCATCCACCCATCTAATTGTTGGTCTTCCTCTTCGCCTGCTTTCATCAACTTTAGCAAGCATCATTATCTCCTTCAGACTGTCATTTGCTCACATAATATGTCCAACGTATTCATCACTTATTTATTGGTTTTCTTACAAAATACGCATATATATTCCACTGTGTTAATTTCAAATACAGTAATAACGGAAGAGTAACTTTTAACCTAAACTGATAACATTCTTGACTCGTTTCCTAGAAACAGATCAGCTGGAAGTCAGTTAGAAGAAAAATAAAAAATAATAATATGGGCTAAACATAAAATAGTAAATAAGACAAGATATTCAACTTGTTTTACAGTAAGAAAGGAGTCCATGCATATATGAATGAAAAAAAAAACTTTTTTAGCTGCTTATCATAAACAGACGAGCGAGGTCTTATTCTCTCGTTCTATCATAATAATACTGCCGTATCATGCTTTTAAGTATAGAGGAGCAGCATCCTAATGAAATATTTTGAAGAAAGTAGCAAGAACGGCGGGCTATTATAAACTTTTACATCAAAATTTTCTTGCATAGGAGAGGGAGTGAGTTTACAAAAGCTGATAATGTAATCTACCTCGTAAGAAAAAATATTATGCGGACTTCGTGGTTCGATAAGGGTCATGCATGAAACCTAAATGATGCATTTTAGTGTAGGAGTAACACTGGCTGGATAAGAAACAGAAAAGCGCACATAAATTCTTAAGAAGCAGTTGGAATAAGGAAGCTTGTTAAATTCATGGGGAAAATATCAGCTGATAAAGCGTCAGACTTTCGCAAACTTACTTAATCCGCGAAAACAGTCTTCTTGTATTTCCTTTTGTTGTTTATCGTAGGTTGTGTTGTTATATACACTATGCTGCAAAATTTCCGCACCTTGTCCTGGTAGAGCCTTCAGTCATAGGCTCTAGGGGATGTTGTATAAGGGCTACAAAATGATCTTCAGGCTATCCGACCTTGTTCTAGACAATTCCACTTTAACTGCACTTAAGATTCTTTGAACAAGAGGGCATATCGATATCAGAGGATCCGTTAGTCATGTTTGCTCACCCAAAACCACTTGGCTGAGGAGCTTCACTCAATAAATTTGCGAAAATAATGTGGAAAAATCTGCCCAAAATCCTGATATCGATTACATCGAGCTCATGGGAAGAGATGTTCTAGAGTAGCGTTTCAGAGCAGAGCAAATGTTTCAGTCAATGAATCAGCCTTTCTGAGGAAAAATTGGCAACATTTTCTATAATTAAATAAGAAGATATTAGTTGATTGCATTCTATTGAATTTTGGATTTTATTAATACTAGATGTATTTATCTCCATTATTCTTTATTTGTTTGTTTTCTAAATTCTACTATTTGGTTGGATAAAAGTCGGTTCAAATCCCGTCCGACTTGAAGAATCTTTATGTTTTTATTTGAAGGTTAGTTATCCGGTCTGAAGAAAAGGTTGCAGCCTCTAGATCAGTCACAGCTTAGATGAGGAAGCTTCCGTAGTTTGCTGTATAGACTGATGTCTTCTGGTTGAAAAGCCATCTGACTGCGAATTCTGCTTAAATAAATTCGCAGCTTTATAAGGGCTTTTTAACTAAAGAGAATAGTGTAGCGAATATAGGAGAGAAGAAGAGCTAAGAATTACACTCGGCCATGCCACACCACAAAGCAAAAAAAAAAAAAAAATCACAAATCCATAATTGAACGTAATATGCATTGAAACTCAGAATGCTCATACTACTTATCTGCCTACATTTCATAGACTCTTTCTAACGACCCCTTGTGGCTCTTACCAAAATGGACAA
The DNA here is from genome assembly GCF_054136105.1 of Typopeltis vanoorti. Taxonomy (NCBI): domain Eukaryota; kingdom Metazoa; phylum Arthropoda; class Arachnida; order Uropygi; family Thelyphonidae; genus Typopeltis; species Typopeltis vanoorti. Next base: position 133,249,654 of record NC_143552.1, read on the forward strand.
ACAACTTGAAAATAAAATTTAAGAGTAGTGATGTAATTAAGACCATGAAACAGTCTCATTTACAGTATATTGTTTACATATTTATAATAAAACGAAAAGAAGATACTTGCAATAATAATGTTTACATGATACTATTTTAGACTGCATCACGTACATAAGTCGATCCTATCCACGAAGTAGATCAACACGTAGATCAATCCTATCCACGAAGTTGATCAACATGCATTGTTTTGGATGGGCCGCATGTAGCGACCCCTGTTTTTATAAGACAGGAGAAATATTCTCCTGACTTGCTAAAATGCGATATTTTCATAAACCTGAAATCTACGTACGCATTTGTCAGGCTGATTTTATTATTTGAAGTATTTTTATATTTTTTTTTTTGTCTGTATTGTGAAAAAATCTATAAAAATTGAATGGAAAAATATTTGATTGGAAATACAGTATTCGCATTAATATAATTTGATGACAAACTTAAAACATTTCTTTTAATACTTGAAAAATTACAGGATTAAGTAACCGCTGGTATAAAAAAACGAAAGAAAAAAAATCGTTTTAATAAAAGTCTATAAAATATTTTTTGATTTGATTGGTTATATGTTAATATTTAATAACTTACTATTTTATATATATAATGTCAATATTTTCTTCTATATTTACCTTTATTAGGTTCTGAATGTCACATCCATTAGTTGAAGCACAAAATAAAATTATAAACGTGATTATTTCGATTTTATGATCTAATAAATTAATTAATGCATAACTATTTATACACATAATTAATTTACAAATATTTCTACCTACTTAAATAAAATAAAAAAAGACAAAATCTTTTTTTAAAAAAATTAAAAACAAGCCTAAAATAATCGAAAATTTTAATTACTAAATTAAGGGGATAAAAATCCCTTATTATTTTACAACCAGTATGCGAAACTCTAAGATCGAAAACTACGATCTACGAGTTTAATGCCGAAGAACTATCGGCGAATCCAAGCGTAAGTGACCATTTGGTAGTACAACACCAAGACAACTCGAAGCAAAGGTGCAGCAAGCTCCCTCACTATCCTTGATATTTTCTCATAATGTGAAAACACATTTCCTAGGAGATGTAATACTGCTTTATATTATGAGGATTATGAGGAGAAGTAACTACCCAGACCGGTTTCAACCTTATGAAGCGGGCTCTAAAAATAAGATAAGACGATCCCGAAAGATCGCCCAACTCAGCGTTGTTTCATTCGATGACAGGCTCACCTCGTCTTTAGTACCTTCACTATACGAATTCCAGAATGGTGTGCCCATATATAATATCATCTTATATTATAATTAAGATGAAAATCTAAACGGCTTTCCATCTTAACAATCTCATATCTCATATTAATATCTCATAAAAACATCTCATCTTAACGGCTTTTCGGCCAAACGGCCAAACTTCGCCAGAAAATATAGCCGTTTGGCTTTTCAATTTCATTTACTTTTAATTATACAAATTATACAACCCTATTGTAAACTAAAAAGTCGACAAATTTTGATTTAATTTATATTGCTATTTAATACTGTACTATACTATAATATACAAAAATTCCAAATTATTTTTTGTTTAATATATTAGGTTTATAACAAAAATATTAACAAGTAATATTTTATTTAATAAAATTATTATTACTTTAAACAAACTAGAATTACAGAGGAAAAAAGGTCATAGAAGATAATGCACCATTTATTTTTATATATGTAAATTATAAGTAATCAGGAAAAGAAATATTTGTTTGAAATCGACTTTGTCTTTCAAGACATGTTTCGTAGAGCATGTCAATGTTACAACTCAATGTAAATTATAAGTAATCAGGAAAAGAAATATTTGCTTGAAATGGACACTTTGTCTTTCAAGACATGTTTCGTAGAGCATGTCAATGTTATAATGCCATCCAGGAAAACAAGGGTCGGGACATCTGCTGGACATTACTGTTGTCAAATGAAGACTACTAAAAACAGCTAAATCTTTATCTTTAAAAAAAGGAGTTAAAAATAAAATTTTGAGGCTAACATTTTAGAAGTAGTAGTTGATACTTCTCAGTTACTTTATTCAAGTTGAAGTGATACTTGCATATAAGTGGCTAAAGACTTTCCAAGTGGTCTTCCTTGTCTTAATTCACCCACGGTTTCACTTAGATTTTCAGCTTTATTATATGTGGCATCGTTCAAATATTTCTCAGTGGTGTAGATGATCGTAAATGATAGCCTGTACAGCACTTGTTGTTACGCCTGAAGCCATACTTGACTAACAAAATAGCTGTCAGCATTGGTAATTCCATCTTGCTTCTTATAGTTTTAACTAAATTCGTGAAACTAAAAATTTGTTCAATTTCCGCATTAGAATTTGGCAGCATTAATAAATTTATTGCACACTGAGCAATTTCTTTAATTGGATTCATTCCAGATGCATCTTTGTATTCCCGTACTTCAATCCAGAATAGTTCAGTGTTTTCTATATTTGTCCATTTAAGTGGATAGTATTGTACTGGTATTCAGCAGCAGCAACATCTTTTACTGTTTCCAGCATTATTTCAAAGATGGGAGTAACAGGTTCTTTTATATGTTTTAGGGTATTAACAACAGAAAAAGAAGAGATCATTCTTAAAATATTCAAGTTTTCAGGCAACCTTTGCTTAAGTTGTTTAAAGAGGCCAAGAAGAAACTGTTTTGCTCTAAGATTTCGCTCATCATTTTGTGTTATTTTCTTTTGTATCATCAATTCTTAAATTTTTCTTTCAAATCTATAACTAAGATTTGGATTGGGATCCAAATAGTCATCAATCTCTGACTCTTAGAGAGTGAGGGTTGACTGTGGATGATTGTAGGACTAACATACTAGCGATAGAAGGAATCAAGCGAGAAAGGTCTCAAATAATCTCATCTTATCCGTACTGTTAGATGCAAAAATTTTGTTAACTTGCTGAACTTGAACTGGAACAGGATGCAAAAATAAAAGGTACAGCAGATTCCTTTCATCTTTGTACATATCTCACAACATTTGAGATTTTTAACATTTCTCAGTCACATTCACAACTTCGAAGTGAGTTTTTAATTCCAGCCATTGGCTGAGAATTCTGTCTACTGCAGGTTCAAAAGGAGAGCCACCTCGTTGCACTGCTTATAATTTTCAGAAGAGCATAATTTTCGTTGATAGTTTGATACAGCTCTTTGTATGCTGCTTGTCTTGAAGAAGAATGAAAACCACTTATAAGTTTCCGCAACTAAAAATTCTAATTTTCTTGGGAGAGATTCTGCACTAGTGTGAGACGTTGCCAGTTGTAATGAATGGCATACACATCTAATTAAATTAAGTAGGGAATACAGTATATGCCTTCAGTTGTTCATAAACGCGATTATTGACACAAACCATAACACTGTCGTTGTCTGTGGCAATTGCAATGAGATTTTAATGCCTAATTTCTTGGTCAAGAGCTCTTGTTTTTAAGTGCCGCCACAATACCACTAGCATCACACGTTTCTAGAACCACCATGCTCAGAAATGTATGCATAATTTTGTTGAATTTTTTGCTATAATAAATAATGGTCATTCCTAAAATCTTATTCACTGTGATCTCGTCCGATTCACTTATTAGCAAGCAGAAATGTTCATCTTCAATGTCTGCAATTAGATCTTCAAAATGCTTACAATTCTTTACAATTTCAGAGCTCTTGGTTCAGTGCATTTTTATCTTTGGCATAATTTACTGTCTGGGATGATATTTTTGCAAAGATCTACTAGATGGTCGCAACTGTTGAATGATGAGTGACAACAAAGAAATAATGCTAAGCTGCCTTCAAAGTTCGCTGTCTCATCACACTTCTTCACAAGCATATTTGTAAAAGGAACTGCAGCAAGATGTTTCTTAGTTTCACTATGCGTTACAAGCTGACAACATTTAGCAGCTATGTCACATTTGCAAAACTTACAGTGACCTTTTGTAGCGTCACCAGGAACTACACATAGTCATTTACTAAACATTCCCATTTGCAACCACTCCCTCTTAAATTTTTGTTTGTAAGTCTGATTTGTCTCTTTGCTCATTTTTGAAGAGGGTATGCAACTCTTTACTGCAACGAATTACGATCGATCTTTGAATATTTCCCACTCGGTATCATAACTACTAACTAGAACATTATGCAACAGACTAACTACTAGTGGGGGCTATCAACTTCAAGACAGCAAAACAGTAGACTTTTGGGCCACGTGACTGACAGACATCATCGCGCGTTTGAAAGATGTATGGAAAACGTTTAAAACAAATTCTACAAGTTCTGAAGGAGCTAGATTCGGAGCTAGGTGCTAGACTAAACTTTTTGGAGCTAGAGAAGGAAAAAAAGGAACTAGATCTAGCTCCTAAGGAGCTAAATTGGCAACACTACTGGGCATATCGTGTAATTTTATCCCTTAGTAATTTAGTTCATCATAGTTTAAAGACAGGTCATGGTGGAATACCTATTACTTCAACATACTCAAACGAAGGCATCAAGTGATGTGAGATTAGAAGAACGTGAGGGGTACGGGAACCTCTAAATGAGACAAATTCAGGTCTCAAGAAACAAAGAAGGGTGTATGCCATATGAAATATTACTCGCACTCAGTAATTGATAGACTGATTACCTTTTTTGCGGTAAAAGCTGTAGATTACAGCCTTAAAACATATTAAAAGGAAATAAGTTACATAATATGTATCTCTTCTGATTTGTATGGAGTGAATGAAAGATTCCAAACTATCTACACCCTAAACGCTGAAGTTTAGGGCGCAGATAGTTTGGAAGGTAGAATGTGTTAGTTATTTGTAGAACTTCTAAGTGTCAGCTCTTTCGTGGATTTTTTCAGAATGGATTCAATAGCAATTGTAAGTATGTTTCATGGGAAACATTTGAGAAGGGTAATTGTGAAATACATAATACTATTAGGTCTAAGCCCACCTTGCTATGGCTTACTAAGTGCTAAATAGGTTATCCAGTTGGTTTAGCCCAGATGTAACACGTGATTGCTATTTGGATCTCATAGAAGTCTTCGGGAAGTGTGAATATTTTGAGAGTATACCGAGCTAGTCATCTGGTTAACTATCAGCACCCTTTCTCTAAAATACTGCCGATATGCTGCTCTATTTACCTAGCACTGATATTTACGCGACTGTCTTCAGTTACACTTATTATACGTTTAGATGCACGTGTATTATATATAATCGGGTTGTCCTCTTCTTTGTAAATAGCACTTGCAAAAGCATCTTCAACAATGACAAACTTGAATCTAATTTCAGAGGAAGACAAAAATCCATAAATCCACCCAGTATTGTCAGAAGACCTGTGTAATACTTGTATTACTGAGAAAATGACTTGGATCTGAGGAGACTTGAATTGCAAGAGGTTTAGACAGGGAAATGAAACGTGAAGGAAAAATTCACGTAATAGGATAAAAATAATCCTCAGCTGTTTTTTTTTCTCTAAAAAAGGATGTTAACGATAACTTTTTATGTGAACTATTTTATTGAAATTAATTAGAATAAAATTCGATGTTAGCAGTTAATTAAATTAAAAGAAGTAAAATCACTTTTATTTCGTAGTTTGCGATCTTTAGTTCTAACCTTTTGGGAAATCGGTTAGTGATCGCCTCCTTTCTTCATGATCCTTGCAGTTGAGTGCGATCCAAGCCGGCGTAGATAGATTAGAAAGGTTAGGAGAATATAGCAGACCACCTGCGCCATCTCATGTTCCCAATATGCCTGGCATTACTCCGTATATATTGTGAATCTTGCGTTGAGTTGTAAGGTTTAAAATCCGAGGTTTGGTGTGGAGGGAGCTCTTCACTTACATGGAAGATCGCATAACTGGGGAACCTCCTTAAAAGGTCCTTAAAAAGTTCGTTTTGGCGATTAGAATGGAACTAATGTCGCTCTCACCAGGAAACCTAGCATTATGGAAATTAGTATTGGGCAGGCACCGCAGTTATTAACGCAAATGAAATATTAATTGACATCTTCAAAGAGAATGTGAATCAAACAGATGGAAGATTAAGAGATATGGCAGATAGCGCTGCCATCTTGTGTTTCTAATTCAAACTAGTATTACTGTAATTCCTGCTGTCTTGTTAAATGATCTTGCCATTTAAAAACATACGACATTTTTTATCCGTAAAAAGACTTTCTTTCATAAATTCCTCTTTCTCAAATTAGTTAAATCTTTCTGATTGGAGAGTAACTAAAAATATGAGTTTATGGTATAGAGCTAAATGCACAGCTAAAAATACATTGATTTCCTCCCTAAGTGACTTACGTTGCATTTTATATAAGAAATAATAAATAAATAAACTGTAATTCACGAAAAAGCAGAATACGCACTTCTCTCTACCCGTTAGACCTCAAATAACTTCAGCTAAATTAAATTTCTCGTATAAGGAAAAGCCACCTTGAGATTTAAATACATACTAAGAACGTTGTTACTGACAGACGCAGTAAATCAAGAAATAGATCTTTGAAATTAATATCACTTGGCACATTTTGTATGTTTTCATATCACCCAACAGTCACTGATCGATAGCACATAACTTAAGTAGTTGCCAAAAACAAATAATAAATAGCAGCGCCTAAAAGCAAATCTTATATCATTTTCTACTGAACTGAAGCATTTATTTCGTGTTTTTTCTTCAATAAATAAAAATACGTATTAACATATGTAATTAGTATAAAGAGCTGTTTTCGGTGAGCTTTTATCAACCGAATTCTATTTTCTTACTTTAAATTAATGAAATGATTAAATGACATAGCTCACATTCAACTACGAGTATAATATTTATTTCGATATTTTATACATACACACAGACGCACACACACGAGCACAGAACAGTACCTTTGACCGAATACTACTATCGAATACTCCCAAATATTGTATCTCAAATCCATGGGTGAGGTGACAAACTCTATCCCTTCATCTCATGTTAGAAGAATATTGGAAGAACAAAGAAACAATCAGAACTGTACTGAAAGAACATTAAATGATCTCAACGTATTCAATGCAGCAATCAAAAATGTACTGCTCCCATATCATTCGATTAAGGACGTCACAAGCGTACAACATAAAAACGACCTTGAATACATTTATAGTTACGTATACATTATAGTATAAATATGAATTTTCGTGCAGTTTATGCTGTTGTTATCCTAGATGGATTGATGTCTCTGGTGGAAAGCCAAAAATAATATTAATAATTATGATAATAATACCGTTAAAACGTGAGTAGTTCCCAAACCGGATTCGCTCGAGCTATCACCACGAGGATATTCTAAGTGTCACCAATTATTTTTATATAAACGATTAATTTTAAGTAAATTGGTGCTTTTAGCTTTCATCCAGTAATCTTAATTTAGAAAAATAAATTTACAGCAAAGATATTTTGCGGAAAAAGTTCTTTCATTTTGTTTTCTTTACTATTATGTTATAAAGATGCTGATTAGGTGTCAGTATCATTTGGTCTAAATACGATTGAGATTTCTAATTCCGAGTCGCAAACATTTTATAACCAATTGAACGAACTAAGATAAATTACTTGGTCTATAACTCCTCATCAGATAATCTTGAAAAATTTCAGTGTGTACAATTTTAAGTAATGGAATGCATGCATTAAAATTTTAAATCATAATTCAAAAATTACAAGTAATATTTGAATTATGAATAATATTCACCCATTCGATTATTTCCCATCTTTATACAGAGTGAGTCTCCTAATGAGGGGTTTTAGGTAAATTAATGTAGCCGACTTGCTATTCTTCTGCTCCACCCCTCCACCGATACGTATTTTATACCTATAGAGATGTATGTTCATGGAGATCGGTTTACGGGATGAAAAACCCAAATTTCAGGGAGGGGAAACCCTTCGCTTCCTCATGAGACTTGCTAACTCACCTTCAGTTGAAAAGTCGTTGAAAAAGGTTCTTCACGTCCTATACGAGATTTAAACCAAGATCTTTACAACCATAATATTAAATGGCTTCTTCTTCTGTACCGACAGAGCTATGGAGGTACATATCGAAGGGATACCATTGGACAACATTCTTAATATGATAAAATATTCTAGTGAATCTTGTAAGTATTGACTTCTATATTTCAAAAGAAATACTTTCCGATGAAATGTATATGCATTTAAGAAAATGAAAAACTCTTGCTCTAAACTCTTGGTAGTGTTGTCAGCCTACATATTGCTTCAGCTCTATGAAGGCTAAGAAATCGGAGTGAGAAATGTGTTGTAAAGTGGGTAAGATCGATACGAATATATCAAACACTATGAAATAGTAACAGAAAAATATGCATACTCTTTGCTCGTTCAGTTGAGGAAAAACAGACGCAACACACGTAAGTCAATTATCAATATACATTTCTTTGATTTTCCGAGAGTTCTACGTTCACGAAAAAATTATGAGATGATGCTCTTCAGCACCACGTTTATATATCTCCAACTTACTACCAAATGTGCATACACAGTCAGGAAAACTGTGGAAAAAATATGCAAAGTTTGTAAAAATTGTCTGTTGTCATAACAGATTCCGAACATTCAGTTGGAAATACAAAGTGGATGGATTAGATGAAATTTCGAATAAAAATGTGATTGAAGCTTAAATAATGTTTTACATTATCTAAAATAGTACGTGGGAAATTGTAAGAAGGAACCACCTATGTTTAGCGAAAGCTGTAAATATTACCCGAGATGGTGAATGATTTTCAACGCATGCTACGGAGAATATACAAAAACAGAATTTTTTAAAAAAAATTGAGGCACGAAATTGTACTGATTAACATAGAATTAAAAACGAAATCGAAACAAATTTTATATTAATTTGGATTTAATTTATTCAAGAGGTAAGGAATCTTATAAAATATATACAAGTTTAGATTGTGGATTATCTCAATAGCTGGGAGCTGTCTGAATATCTAATCCTTGTAAAACAAAAACCAAGGTACCAAGTGCAATAGGGTTTAACCACCAATGGATAGAAACAATATTAAAATAAATTTTTAAAAAATAAGCGAGGCCTTCAAATTTTCTCGATTCACTAACAAGGCACTAGTACTCTTTGCCGTAATTTGGGTAATCTAACTTTCAGCTCACCCAGAATATTATTTATGACATTTAGTAGGTGGAATTCAAACAAAAATTCTGAGAACTATTTGATTTCAATCCGTTTCCCATATCACCGAAAATAATTAAAGTATTTAAAGGGTAAGTAGAGATCGTGAAGAATACTTATAATAATCAATGTACAACCTCTAAGTTAGAACGTCCTGTATATTGACTGGTTCAACAGCGAGTCCAAACTATTATTATTATTATTATTATTATTATTATTATTATTATTATTATTATTATTATTATTATTATTATTATTATTATTAAGGATATCAAGCAACAACATGCAACTAGCTTAGATCCTATCCTACTAAAATTACTAAATAAAATATTTAAGACAGGACAGATACCAAGTATGCTAAAGACTGCCATAATCACACCCATATACAAACAAGGAAAATGAAATTTAATCAGCAATTACAGACCCATAGCAACATTACCAATTATCAATCAAATTATAGAGTGGATCGTACTAAGAAACACACCGCATATACAGAGACCTTTCATATTATCCCCAAAACACAATATGGTTTTCAGAAAAATAAGGGAACAACATCTCTCTTGGAAGACTTTACAGACGTAATTAACACCGCCTTAGACGAAAACAAAATTGCCAAGGTAGTCTTTATTGATCTAACTAAAGCATTCGATACACTTACACATCAAACCTTGTTAGAAAAGCTGAGGCATGTTGGAATAGACGGGCCTCTGCCCAGGTGGTTTACAAACCACCTCCAAAATAGAAAGCATATCACACGCATCTGGTCAAACAGAAGCAGAGAGCTACCAGTAACCTGCGGAGTGCCACAGGGAGCTGTACTCTCCCCAACTGTATTCAACATTTACACGCACGATATTAATCAGCTACCTCTCAAAGATAAGATCTTCCAATACCCAGACGATACAGCAATAATATCCATCTATAATAACGCAAGATAACCCAAACAAATATGCAACATGACAAAAATATGATCACAGACTGGCTCACGAAAAACTCCATACACCTAAACTCAAAAAAGACAAAATTAATGATATTCAGAAATCCACTGACCCGACCAGTTGATAACAAATATATAACCATCCAACATCCACTCTCAAACATAAAAAACACACAGAACAGTAAAACCACTTCAATCACTCAGGGTGAAGCAATACGATACCTTGGAATTTAATTTGATGCAGATATGAACTGGAATAGCCACGTAAACAATCTACACAACAAACTCCAAACGATAAGTTGCAAATTCTACAGGTTAAAAGACATAGTTCCCATACGCCTAAAAACACTAATATACAAAGCACTATGCCAAAGTATTCTAAGATACGCTATAACAACGTATGCTTTCTGTGCACCCTACAAATTAAATAGATTAATGTCGCTACAGTACAAAATGATAAAACTGATCTTTTGGGAACAAAGAGAAAATAACGACCTTATAAACATTGCAATGGCAGAACACAAAATACTGACAGCAAAACATTTATGTCACTATGCAGCTTTGCTAAAACATTATTTCGATGCCAACTACAAGACAGTTAGAAATACATACCGTATAACAAGATCTCAGACTACTAATTATATCACATATAAATACAATAATCACTACGGAAAGGCCACGCGAAACGTCTACATCCCAGACATGATAAACAAATTACCTTTTGAATACAGAAACCTTACAAACTAACTACAATAGCCTGAAAAGAGCTCTAAGGACATACTATGAACAAGAAACACGCACCCAAAATACCATACAAGCTTAATGAAACACAATATATTCGCTCAGGCTTCCAGTTCAGCGACGCATCAATACATTCCAAGTTATCGTAGGTGTGTGTGTGTGTGTGTGTGTGTGTGTGTGTGTGTGTGTGTGTGTGTGTGTGTGTGTGTGTGTGTGTGTGTGTGTGTGTGTGTGTGTGTGTGTGTGTGTGTGTGTGTGTGTGTGTGTGTGTGTGTGTTTGCGTGTGCGTGCACGCGAGGGAATTTCTCAATCAACGGCTGTAGTGGAAATCAAACCTATTAAACATAGATTTGATATCTTAGCTTCCGAACACAGCAAACAAACCAATAAATAATAACTAACTGGTGTCATCATGATAAGCTAACAAGTAACCTTCGAGGATGAAAGCTCAGAAATTACACCTGATCCAAGATTTTTTTTAAAAAAAGTATGTACCATATGTAACCAAACGCATGCAATGTACGTATCACATGTAATCAAATATATGTAATGTATGTATCATATGTAATAAAAACAGAAATTATTATTATAGAGAACAAGTTCAGAGCAATAAAAATCATTTCTCTTATAAACAAAAAACAGTACTTTGCTACAAACAAAAATCGAGGCAAATATCCTCCATCATAATAAACAGTATTTTTTTAAGGTGAATAATTTTAGATATTCGTTTTATTTCCATATGAAAACGCTAAACATTTATTCTACCCACGTTCAACTTCCGCTCAAAGAAGGGAAGTCAGGCTGTTTCAAGTTCAAACGTTATGTTAAAATATTATTCAAAACACATTTATTCTTTAATTCTGCATTAAGAGTATCTTATCTATTGGCACCGACTCATTTTTTTAAAAAGAAATTTATTGCTTTTAAGTTCTTAATGTGGAATTTCCATCATTATCATATCACCCCTCTTTCTTGCTGTCTGTCTGCAATCCACATACTCTCAATCTGTCCTCGTAATATATATTTCATAATCCCGATGTAATCTTTGTTACTCTTCTTTATCCCTTTTCGATTGCTCCTTTATCCCCTCCAAACCCAGACACCAAACCAGCACATAGCAGTCTAGTGTGGTCTTATGAAGGCCTTGTAAAGAGGCAAAATAACTTCCATATCCTTACATGTCATGCAACATCGCAATTATCCTCTAAATTATATTGACAATTTTTGCTGTGTGGCCTTTGAACTTCAAATTCCTATCCACCATAACTCCACGATTCCTAGTCTCATCCAAATATAACTTAGCCAATATAATATGCTGTTGGGAATCTCATCATGCAGAGTAACTTACTAACATTGCATTGAAAGCCATTATGATTGGACATTTCTAGCCTATCGAAATCATTCTGTAGGCGTAGGATATCAAGAATGAAAATGATTGTGCAGTCTATCGTTGGCAAACAACTGAACATCTCCGGAAAGAGTTTTCCTAATGTCATTAACGTATAGATTGAACAATAACGGTCCAAGAACTGATCCCTTTCGTACATCACTGGTTACCGTAAATCTGGCAGATTCCCACTCACCGTATACTACTTTTTTTATATATGTCCATCTTATCCAAGTCAATAATTTACATTACAATCCCATATTCTCCAATTTATGCAACAGCCTTTCATGTAGTATCCTATCAAATGTGTTAGCGAAGGCCAACAATATCATAGTGTATCTATTCTCTCTTTATCCACCTCATCCGCAAAACTATTATAAAATATGATCAAACTGATAAATTATATACGGTTATTTTTCTATAACACCGTTTATATTAATATTCGAAGCATAATAAAATTTTATTTAGATAATGATGGCAGTTAAATAACGCAGTTTAAGTAAAATTAATCAAAATGTTCACATGAATTCTTACCAGTTGATGTGGAGCATATCATGTTTACATTTTATTAAAAATAAATTACAAATTCATTGTAAGCGATTTTTGCAATAAAATGCCTAAACATTAATAAATTCCATTTTATTTTTTGTTAACAGAGTGAAGCCATTAGTATTTAACGAAATTAAATATTAGAATTATCACTATAATATGCCATTAGTTTAATTGAACCATTTTAATGTATAAATTAAGTCAAATGATTCGAAATATTTGATCCATTATTCATCCAATACTCTGAAGGACTCGTATGTTATATCCAATGTATTGTTATATCCAAAATATCAATTCTTTTTAATTCTCTGGATATCTCCATATGCTATTCTATGTTAAAACTTATTTTATTCGCAATACGTAGAAGATATTTCAATTTGTGATTCTTCAATTTTTGTTCTAATGAATTTTAATATTTATCTCCTGTAGTTTCGATTAATCGTTATTGACTACCGAGACATAATTATAATAATGTACTTCTGCAGTATAAAAATAAAAATAAATAAATAATTATAGTTGTGCAACATCCCAGTAAGAGTTAACTTGAGTGTTGATTGATAGAACAGCTTGGTACTTAGTATGAAATTTTCCATGAATTTGTAGCTTACCCACTTTTCATCCAATGTGGTATCATTGATGATTACTATACAATATGGTATTGCAGTACGATACTTAGGCGAAGAAACACAGTGTGAAAAAAAATCCTTATTTTCCATCTTTGAAAAAACACTTCAGAAAAGAAAAATAAATAATTAATTTTCTTAGGGGTGAGGAGTTATTTTAAAAGGATATTTAAGCCGGACGAAGACAGAAATTAACAAAACAGAGAAGATTCCGGGAAAATATAAAATTAAAAAAAAAAGCTTTTATTTTACTTCGCAAATGAAAGTTGTATTTGATATTCTTCATATGATTTGCGATTGTAGCACTAATTGGAAACATTTTTATTTAGCTCAACGATTTTATTATATCTAATTTATGAATAAATAACACTTGTATATAATATATATATTCTATTATGATTTATGTAATTTAAACTTTTCGTATGAAAATAATAATGGAAAAAAAAAGAAAAATGGGTAATATATTCCCACTTATGCAAAGAATACAACGATATCCGCATACTAATACTTATATAATTTATATTATAAAAAGTAAAGGGTGTTGCTTAATAATTACAGATTTAACAAATATTTATTTTAAAAAATTGAATGTTTTTATTAATTTAAGAAATATAGTTATCAAAATAATGATTTTTCATTGTTGTTTATATATTTACTTTACTCAAATATTATTAAAAATATAAACTATTACGAAAATTATATATGATAGACTAAGAAATTTTAATCCATGGCTTGAAGGCGCTATCAACTTAGCCAACTAGGATTAGCCAATTGTTGGCAGTATAACCTACCAGCAATGTGTAGTGAAGTGAATTTAAATTTACATTTAAAGTGAATCTTTAAAGATATTTACATCTTTAAAAATTCACAATTTTCATATGCTGATGCATCTTTAAGAATGGGGTGCTGATTTGAGAATCCTTTTAAGTGTATTATGCATTCTAAGAATATCAGAAGGTCACATCTAATATTTTTTCTATTTCTGGTCAATCATCTTTGTCTTTATTAAAATATAAAATCTATATATTTTATATTAAAATAAAAGATAACAAATACCTCCAACGATCTTTTAAAAAATCGTGTTTAGAATTTTTATCTGTAACTTTCTAATGCGAGCAGTGATTTAATTTATTATTTTTAAGCTTCAAGAGTAACCAAAATATGTGGTTTAAAAGAAAAAGTTGAATGTCATCGGATTATTTTGAAAATAATTTTTCCAGTACATGAAGCTCAAAACTATTAGTCTATTTTGAAATGTTAAAAAAAAGAAAACAATTAAAATATGAACACATTTTATTATTTTCCAAATGAATTTCGCATTTTAATATGTTTGGGAAACATTCTGCTGGTTGCGTAAAAATGGACTCAATACTTATTAGACACGGACTCTTCCCAAGAGCCAGTATATATTCTCCTTTTATTAGTACATTGACTAGTTCCCTGGCCTTACAGCATGTCACGAATTGTTCCGTTTTCATTAGAGGCCAGGCAGAAACCTATGAGGGCAATTCCATTCAATAATATTTTATTCAATAACATGGAAGTCCCTAGTCAGAGAGTTAGGCACTCTACTCTTCAACTCTCCGTCTCCACCATTTAATCCACCAACTACACAGAACGCCACTGTCATCATTATCTACAAACAACGCCACCTACAACCCACCATCACTAATATTTTTTGTCTGTAAATCGCGTGTTCGTGAGGGCAATTCAATTCATGGGGGATTTATCTATATGTGGTATGAAAAAACTGAGTTATGTTATTTATAAGTGAGGTTACATGCTTCATAAGGCCTCAGTTTGGCAAATTTATAAGAACTAATTTTTTTTATTATTAATTTAACAAACTAAGGCCAATGAAACCTAATTTAAGTACTAATAAAAGATCGGTATACGAACTTCTGGACAGAGTCGCTGTTTATTAAGTAGTGCAAGCCAAGGTCACTCCTATGTCTAAAGTTTATTCTCATAAACGTCATAAACGTTATGATAAAATAAGAAACTTTTTTTAACATTTAGAGGACTGTCTTGTCTCTATCTGCTACCTCTATGAGTTCGGCTATCTCGTCCTCAACTAATAAAAAGCCCATATAAAAATTCCTATCATTATATGCTACATGTATGAAACTGGTGCTGAAAGGAGCAATACTCGTCCTTCTTTCAACTGTGCTAAAGAAACGTTAATGTCACAAATTGTCATTATTAACTAGGTATTGTGACCTTGTTATTTTTATGTCACGGATGTTGTATTTAAAACTATTTAAAAGTATTTTGGAAAGTATTTAAAAAGAAATTGATAAAATTAACTAATTAAAATTAAATATTTTATACAAAATTATTATTTAAAAATTTTGATAATTAGTTAAAATTTTCAATTTTATTCTAATATATTTTCAATACACCTTATTATAAATATCACTTTGTGGAAATATAGAAACATCATCATCATTTGAGTGTACCCCGTGTGGTGGCCGGGATAAGAATAGCCCCACTGTAGCTCATGCATGTCGTACGAGACGACTAAAATGGGTATCCAGGGGGGTGGGCAATGAATGGCAATGCTGTAGCCAATGAAGTTTTAAGTGAGACTCGGCTACCGCTGTTACTCTTCCGCCGTGATCAGAGCTTGTAGCACTATATTACCCCATCCATACATTTTCTTCTACAGATCTTCTACTAAGCATTTCAGTTCTGTTTCAGAGGACGTAGTCTGCCTTGTCTTCCACACCAAGACAAGCAATAAATGATCGAAACTGTAGTCCTCAATCCCGATTCAGTTGAGGACAAATTTCTAGTCTTAAATATTGTAAAAGTTGATGATTAAGTTTGTTTTTACTTAAAGTGTTGTAAACACGTGTAACGACGGTATTAGCTAGTGTTATCCTTGGTCGAACATTGCAATAGCTTATAACGATGTCACAAATTTATTATTTATTTATTTAGCATATGATGATACAACGGGCTTTGTCACAAAACGACGTCATTATTCACTTAGTAAATAAGACTACCGACCGACCTTTTGTCAAAGATCGTAAAAACAAATTTAAATTAATATAATTAATTCATTAAGATGAATATATTTTATAATGTTAATTATAATTATTTCTATAATTATTTAAAATATTTAAAAATTAAAATTAATTTTTATTTAATTTTCATTTAATTTTAAAATTAAATGAAATTTAATTTTATAATATAATAATATAATATATCATTAATACACCTTATAATTAATATCAGGTTTTGAGATTAAGTAATACTGTGGTAAAAGTTTTCAGAGCGCGGCGAATTGATGGTGGTTGAGAAGGTATGTGAGTGATGGATGAAACCCTGGGAGGGTAATGGATGACAATGCTGTAGCCAATGAAGCTCTAACTGAGGCTCTGTTGTTGCTGTTGCTCTCCTAACATGATCAGAGCTTTAATTGCTCAATAACACCTTATCCCTACACTGTCCTCTACAGATAACGGGGAAGATGAAAAGCATTCTTGCTTCGCCCCTTTAAGCGAGTCCTTATAAGGACTTTTCAGAGCGCGTGCATGTGTATGGCATGCTGCATTTTCTTTTATACGTAAATCACACTTAATAACATAAAGTTATTGTATGTTATTATCATGATGAACTGAGAGTTAACTAATCAGAAAACATGGAACTTTCTGAAAGTCAATTTAAGCCTTCAATAATCAGATTTGCGGTCTTGTATAGGATGAAGAAATTTGCCTGTCACTAAAGGCATTCACAGAAAATGCTCATAACCAAGGATACTTGCTGTCCCTTCAGGGAGAAACTCTTCTTTCTTTACGCCAATGGACATCCAATATAGAAATGTTTGTTAATTCTGTTTCAATATTCACCCTTCTAAAACTTTTAATTCTCTTTGTATAATCGGCTATAAAATATGGATGGATCCATAATACCCTTCATTTTATCTCACTTCATCATAAGTGAGATATAATTCCAGAATTGTAACCTTTTGGCTCTATCTAATCTAAAACTTTTTTTTTTTTTGTTACTCGATAGGTGATTCATACTTGAGGATAAATTGACAAGGTGAGAGATTGATAATCATACGTTAAGTATAATATAATTATTATAATTAACGTATAATTATAGCCTTTAAGAGAACATGCATTTCTTCGAAGATTATTAAAAAAAAAGGTTAAAATTATTGATACTCATACAGAAAAATATGAGTGGAATGCATGTTCTTCTAGTATAATCCTGTTAATATCACACGTAATTGGATATCTCATCGCACCAAAGTGCATAATTATATTTATTAAAATTGAACCGATATCCATTTTCGCATGTACACAATTCCAGCCTACTCGAATGATTCTGCAGGGGCTGCATGTCAGTTGCATTCTTGATTTCCATGACTATCTTTGCGTCATTAGCAATAACTATAAGCCACCTGTTTAAATCCTTCCCAATATAATTACTGTTAAGAATGGAGAACCGTGGACCAAGGACTTATCTCTGGAATACACCAATTCTTATAAACTCACATCCTCATACATCACGTTTTTAGTATCTGCCACTGATCCATTCCTTTGTCCAAACTACTAATTTATAATGTAATCCTATATCCTTCAACTTACGCGACAGTCTTCCATGCTGAATCTTGTCAAAAGCTTTGGCAAAGTCCATTTCCCTTGTCTAACTCAACGGTGATATCATTTCAAAATGTAAGCAAGCTATTTGATAAAATAAAGAACCAAAAGGCTTCAGTTCAGCGATGCAAAATTATATAAGTAAAGTGGATATTAGATCCAGCATTATTTCAAAGCCGAATGTAGAAACTATGAAAATTTCATAAAAATAAGTTGACCACAGGGCTTATGGAAATACACTCACCGGAAGTCACGAGTTGCCTTAGCGCAGACCACTTAGAATACGTAAACACAGCCCAAGCGTCTATATATTCGTTTTCTATTGGTCCATTTTGATAAGGTTTCACTGGCCTGCCAGCTGTTTCGAACTGGTTGGTTCTCCTCAGAGATCAGGTAGAAACCTTAAAAGATCAAAAACTCTCATTTAATACTAAGGAACTTGAAATGTCGGAGAGGTGTATCCGTAAACGAACTCTCGGTCATTGCGTAAATGTATTTACTAAAATAAAGAGCTAAAATTCTTCAGTTTTTCAGAAGCGAAGCGAATATATAGACGCTCCAGCTGCGCCTATGTTTTCTAAGTAGTCCGTGCTAAGGCAACTCGTGAATGTCGGGGAGTGTATTCCCGTAAGCTCTCTGGCCAACTTACGACACTTTCATAGTTTCTATATTCGGCTTTGAAATAATGCTGGATCTAATATCCACTTTACTTATATAAGCAAGTTATTTAGACATGGCCTTCATTAGTAAACCCATGTTGTTAATTGCAAAGTATAGATTCTTTGTGAACCCCATTTCTGAATATGAACCCTGACCAAATTTTCCAGAATCTTCACACCACTTCAAAGACACTAATAGGTCAATAGTTGGATACATCAGTCTTTGCACCACTCTTGTACAATGGAAGTACCGTACGTTTTTTCCACTCATGAGGAATTTTTCCTGTGCTGAGACCCAAATTACACGCCCAGGACAAAGGAACAGCCAGTTCAGCTGAACATTCTTTTAGCATCCATGCTGATATCCCATCAGTGCAAAATTCATATTCATTTTACGCAACAACTCTAGTACCTCATACACCCGAGTTTCTTTCTCTAGGATAGATAACTTTAAGTTCAATGTTGCATACACCAGGCTCATAGCTTTTAGCAAAATGGGAAGGCAGTATGTTGAAGAATTTCTTCTGCATCTGTCACCTACATTCATTAAATTTATTCCTTCATATTCTTTTTTTATGTAGCATAACGACATAATTCTTCTAAGTTATCTTTGGATTGCAGTTTCTTTTCATAATAGCATTTATCTTTCCTTGCAACACTTGTAACCCTTATAGCTCAAGCCTTATAATTTTCATAAATGACATCATCTTTATGCAGTCGATATTTCTTTTAGATCACATTTTCTTAACAATCTCTTGCTAAATAAGATTGCATATTCATTTCGCTACTATCCTGTTTACTTCTTCGAACCCTAGGGTCACATTCCGATATTGTCATCGACGTATTTTTTAAATACCTCCCACGCACAGCGATAACCTTCCTATCTGGCAGCCAATTCCATGAGATCGAGTCTAGTGTTCCCAGCTCAGTTGGTCAAAATTTCCTGCTCTGAAGTTCAACAGTAGCCTTTTTTTAAAAAATGAAATATCCATACAATTAGCTACTCTCAATATCGGGACAGCATTAGCACTGATCACCATTAGTTCTGTCACCAACTGGAGGCAGAACAGTTATCCCCCTCCCCATGACACCATAATAAAACAGCGGCTGCTCCCCCTTGGTCTGTATCAACTCTCCACCATCTATTTGATCTTTTTAGACTCCATCTCACACTAAATAGCTTTAAACTCACAGTTATATTGAAAACTGTCACTAACATTATAATGATGATTACCTACCTTAACTGGACGCAAATCGTCTGATAGCATTAGCAAAATACTCACTCCTCTCCTGTCTTGCCTGTCCTTCCTAAAACTCCGTATCTTTTACACTTAATACTATAAAAATACAAAACAAATAATCCATTTGCGATGTCACAGATATATTATTTGTTTAGTATATGATAATAGAACGGCCTTGAGGTCCATAAAGGCAATATAGCACCATCTTTTAACCCTAATCCTAATCCTGTGGCTTCCTCTCTTTGAGAGAGTTGCCAGGCTGATTACTAGGGAGATAGTGAAGCAAGGTTGTTTCTCGTTGCCTTCCTTACCGTAAGTATTTATGACTGTAGCCTATGTGTTCAAGGGGATGGTTTTTCGGGATGAAAAACCCTACTGTCCAACCCCAAGACAGGCTAACTTGGCTATGACAGATCCTTAAGCTCCTCATGTCGTCGACGGGAATCGAACTTAGGACACTCCTTCTCCAGGCATATGGCTGCGAAGTGCAAAGCCACTAGGCTAACCGCGCGGACCATCTTGTGATACAATACATAAAGCTATTGGTAGTTGTAATTTTTCTCTGTAAATTGAGTATCTTCTCTGAACGATTGGCCTGTGTGCAGAAAGAAAAACCTGAGTTTCCGGTGGGGGAAAACCAACATGTGAGTTTGCTAACTCGCCTTCAACTGTAAAAACGCCCATGTAAAAATTTCCATAGTCTTTCTCAATAGAAAGGCGCAATGTCGTATCATTTCTCCAAATGCATTGAGGAAGCGGTTATGTTACAAACATGTCATTATTTACTGGATATATTCGAACGAACGACCGTTAGGTTCTTCATCATTGCCGTTGAAATGATTTTAAAAATAACAGTGAAATAATTAAATAATTAAAATTAAATATAGTATATAAAATGAATTATTATTATCTTTTTAATTATTTAATTTTTTTAAAAATAATGGAAACTTTAATTATTTAAGAATATAAGTTTAATACACCTTATTACAAATATTATATTTAAATAATAAATAACACTGTAACAGTTAAAAGAACCAAAAGAAGTAAAAAGAAAAGATTAATTCATTCAATCCAATACCCTTGGAGGGTAGTGGATGGCAATGCTGTAGCCAATGAAGTTCTAACTGAGGCTTGGCTATTGCTGTTACCCTTCTTCCATGATCAGAGCTTTAATTGCTCAATAACACCTTATCCCACACTGTCATCTACAGATAACGGGGAAGATGAAAAGCATTCTTGCTTCGCCCCTTTAAGCCAGTCCTTATAAGGATAAGAAAGAACCAAAAGATACAGAAAGTTGAGGAGTCCTTTTTAGGACTTCCAGGGTAACAAATGGCAATGCTGTAGCCAATGAAGTTTTAACTGAAGCTCGGCTATTGCCGTTACCCAGTCATGACTAGAGCTTTTAGCCCAATAGCATCCCATCCACACAGAATTTCTTCATTCAGATGGCGGGATAAAGAGTCAAGGACTCAGTCCATTGCCCAGTTCTTTTAAGAACTTTAAGAAAAGGTGAGATGCGGTGATTGATACCCTGGAGGGTATTGGATGGCAATGCTGTAGTCAATGAAGTTCTAACTGAGGCTCGACTATTGCTGTTACTCTCCTGCCATGATCAGAGCTTTAATAGCTCAATAACACCTTATCCCTACAGATAACGGGGAAGATGAAAAGCATTCTTGCTTCGCCCCTTTAAATCAGTCCTTATAAGGACTAGAAAAAAGAACCAAAAAATCATTTGATTTTTGTGTGAGTAATCTCTACTTGGTTGTTCAATTTGGATTTTGTTTTGGTTTTAAATTAGTTTTTAAACGCGTTTTTCGTTCATGTTTACTGGATGAAAACTCGAATAACGTATAATTATAGATTTTCAAAAGTATGATTTCTTTTAGCCTTTAAGAAAGATTATTAAAAAATGCTAAAATTATTGATACTCGTACAGATAAATGAGCGGAATGCATGACCTTCAGGCTAAAAATAGTTACATTTAAGATGTACATAGAGCAGTAAACTCTTACAAAAACTGAGCCTCAGGGCTCTTGTTCATAACATAATGCCTTTATGTTGGTTACGCATAGGAGATATAAAATAATCTAAGTGTAGGGCAGATAAGTTAGGCAACGAAATAGATTCCGAAATGAAGCATTTAAAATTGCATTGTTGGTCCATGCATTTGAATTTAATAAGACACGACCTTCATCGCCACATGCCGCGAATAAGAAGTCTGGAAAGTCTTCACGCCTTCATCACAATGGGAGTACTCGAAAAATAAGAGAAGTCTCAGAAGAATTTTCTGATTAGGTTATGCTAATCTAATTTAATCCCAAAGTCTTGATATAAAATTCGACAACGGATCTAGAACACGCAAAAGAACCTTGGGCCACACGCCATATTGTAATAAATGCCATCCTCTGCGCAGTACCAAGGATAAAGACTAGGAGGGAGGGCGAAGAACTAGAAACAGGGGGGAGGGGAGAGAGACTTTAATAAGCACGTGCAGGGGGGTGCATTTCTTGTGATGTTTCTACTGCTTCGGAATGACTTCAAGTCTCCCGGAGCTCGCGTTGTTTATTTTTCGATCGACCTCTCGGGGTAGCAGGTGCGTGTTTAGCTGGTTGGAATAAACTCTTGACCTGTACGGTGCGTTTCGACTTCTCAAGACCTCGAGTAAAGGAAAAAGTCCCGGTGCGGTAAAATAGACTCGGTAATCAGCGCAGAATTCGCTTCTTTGTCTGATAGTCGTTGCATTTAAAGGCCAAGCGAACGTGGCTCCGGTTCTTTAATCAGTCGCTTAATTAAATTGTACGAGTTTCCAGTTTCGAAACTTTCGTCCAAGTTTTGAAGTTGGAGTAGCGCAAACAAAGATGAGACGGAATTTTCGTGTCCATGCATTTAGGGGAAGTTTTAGACCTTCTCCTTACACATAAGAATAGCTACAATATTTGGAAGAAGACTTCTTGAAAGTAACTTTAATTATTTACCATTTGATATTCCTTCTTTGAATAAAGAGTCAGTTCGTTGCAGCGATGTGAATTTCATTTCATTTTTCTCCAAAACTAAAAACTGGACATTTAAATGCACACTTTGTTAGTTTTTAGAATGTAATTATAAAAATAGTGCACGCAGGATATACATTGAATCGTGTTGTAATTACTGTTTTTCTCTATAAAAGATATTCTTCACACACACACACACACGCGCGCGCACACACACACACACACACACACACACACACACACACATACACACACACACACACACACACACACACACACGTCTTCTTAATCTTGAAATAAGGTGAAAATGTGTATTTTTTTACGAATTAATCATGAAACTTGCTATACATCTCAACCTAATTGGATAGCACCATATTAGCCTGTCAGCGTAGCGTTGATTGGAATTTAAGTGATTGAAGCAATTTCCTTGTCTTATGTTGGATAATATATATATTTGTTTGAAATATAGTATATCCCATTTGTTAATCTTCTCTCTTCAAGAGCTTCCGTAACTCAATCGGTATACACGAAATTCTTGTCAGAGAGACCTCCAATATTCCCGTCCAATATGTAAGGAACTTTTATCTGTCTCTTTAGACTAAAGGTGAGTTAGCTGGTCTCATGTAGAGATATGCTTTTTTTTTTCACCCGAAAGCTAGAGTTTTTCGTTCCCCCAGAACAAGCAAACCGGCCCGTGAACACACACACGGATCTACAGTCATAAAATACATATTTAATCCCTCATTAGGAGGCCTCAACCGTGCTAAGGGACAGGTGGCGGAAGGGAGGAACCCATACGAAATAAATAAAGTAGCACACATTATTTCACAAATTCAGATTATATTAGAATAATAAGACTAGTGGTAGAAAAGAAAAGGAGTCAAATATTAATATGAGTAAACTAGAGTAATTTTAATAAAAACAAATAAAATTAGATGACGAATATAAATATCTTAGATAAGTTTTTTTTTTATTAAAATGAATACTAAAACTTTTTTTGAATATCATATAAAACATATTCACTGCTAAACAGACCATCCGTATTTTATCACAACAAATGGAATGTATACCGATTATTAATACTGAAATTAAACTTCATATATTATTTTAAATCTAAACAAAAATGACACCTGATTTTACATTAATGTCTGGGTTCACTTAAACCGATTTTGTGAAGAATATTTTAGGTAGTTTGTAGTTATTCAAAGGAGGTCCAACTTCTGTAATTGTGATTTTGATTTCGACATTAAACTTGAAGAATTAAATGATATTAAACGCTTCAATATAAACAAGCATTCACTCCTTTATCAACAAATCGCATGAGTTCTGCTTTGAATCATAATCGAACCTTGGTCTCCATGTATATATTACAGGAGGAGGTGGACACAGTATAAATGTTTGTCTGAGTGTAAACACTTTTGTCAATGCATTTAGCACTTCAATGGAACTGGGAGATCGCAAGTGCATTGTATTTTTCTACAAAGTCAATAAAACGTTCAACTTAATACGAGACTAGTATGTCATGATTATGGTCAGATCTTACTCCACCGGCGACATGGACAAGAGATGGAACAAATTCATACATACTCAATGTGTTCATAATGCATTTCATCGACTTGAGAGTAAAACTTCATACTATCGTGAAATGGATCCAGAATTTCAGCCATCAGTTACTCGAGAACATCACTTGACAATCCAAAAAGAATTGAAGGCTTTTTTTTTGAGAGATCAATCCAAATTATTAAAATACAAGTTGAAATCATTGCATCTAATTTGCAAAAATTACAACAATGAAGACTTTGCACGTACAGTTAATAAATATCCCTCTATTCCAGTAGCATACGCTATTAATATAAAAAAATCCTATGAGAATATAGCTTTGCTTCTTCAACATATTAACTACAAACTGCTGCACATTATAAAATATTTAAAAGACGGGTTTCCAAGAATAAGTAACGCAAAACTTAAACATGGCGAACAATTCTTTTGAAACATTCATTGTATGGAACAGCGATACTCAGGCAAGTGGAACTGTAGTATGTGTTCTAATTTTTCCTGTTTTTAATCAAAGAAATCACAGCGAAAGACTCCTTAAACTATAAGTAAATTCACATATACGTGTGCTGTAAGATTTACGTGAAATGCAGTTAATATGTGAAGAAGTAATTTGGATTCCTGTAAAACTGAAAGCATCATTAGGCAATGTTTGGATTCAGAACGTCAAAATGAATCAAAATCACCAATTTTCGCTTCAAAACAAAATAAAGTTTTTTTATTATTTTTTTATTTTGATGCTTAGTATTATTATGGAACAAGTATAAAATATAATGCATTAAAATCAGAATAAATGCTAAATTATTATAAAAATAATAGATTCAAAATAAATCTGATGTTTCTTTTTATTAAATCTCTATATGCTATGTTAAATGTTTCCTTTTACATATTAAAGTGAATACATATGCCGGATAAACAAACAAAAAAAGGTGACTCTTATTTGTCAGAAAAATAAAAAAAGAGTAAATTAAAATTAATTTCAAGAGCGGAGTACAATAAGCAAAACTTATATTTTCTCCTGACCTTAAGTGTCGTGTCGCTGAAAATATTTGCTATAAAAACAAATAAAAAACCTACCACAACTTGAAAACAATGAAGCTGCAGGGCACAGTCATTAGCACGATCTTTTATCTTTTATTCCAGGTGGTCCGTTGTCAGATTTTCATGTCAGACTCGGGTAAGTGAAGCGGGTTTAAGAACAAAGCAGCGTTTATCACACAGCCGCAAATTACCTGTCATGTGCTATGGGACTTTTCGCTTCATTAAGTAAAAAGCCACATTGTTTGTCAGAATGCGAAATTCATATTTCCGCTTCCTGCACCCATTCATGTGTAGGACACCCTTACGTAGTTGAAGTGTGTGACACGTTTGACGTTCAAAACCATCGTCAAGACAATCCACAATACCCACATGGTTGGAATAAATAACCCTGTTGATTCATTGGTATTTTTTGCTCAGTTAATTTCTAAACAAATTTATTCGGTAAATTACCAAATGGCTCTCTTGTGATTGACTATAGCAACAGACATTACGATATCTAAAACAAGAATGCATAAATCAGATCACGTTTCCTATTATTTCCATCAGGTGGCACTACTGATTTCTTTGAAAAAATATTTGCGTTAGATATTAAAATGGAGGATATTGTATTGTATTTATGTTTGGATATGTTATATACTCGGATATAAAACATAACAGGATCCATAATATCATCCATTCCAGTATATAGCTAAGAACATATCTTAGCTATGTTCAATTAAATCCTTATAAGGACTGGCTTAAAGGGGCGAAGCAAGAATGCTTTTCATCTTCCCCCTTATCTGTAGAGGACAGTGTAGGGATAAGGCGTTATTAAGCTATTAAAGCTCTGATCATGGCAGGAGGGTAACATAATTAGCCGAGCCTCAGTTAGAACTTCCTTGGCAACAACATTGCCATCCATTACCCTACAAGGGTATTGGATTGAATGAATCAATCACCGCATCTCCATCAAATAAAAAAAAATCTTAAATTAAATCCTTATCCTTATAAGGACTGGCTTAAAGGGGCGAAGAAAGAATGCTTTTCATCTTCCCCGTTATCTGTAGAGGACAGTGTATTGAGCTATTAAAGCTCTGATCATGGCAAGAGGGTAACAGCAATAGCCGAGCTTCAGTTAGAACTTCATTGGCTACAGCATTGAAGTAGCCATACATTACCCTCCAAGGGTATTGGATTGAATGAATTAATCACCGCATCTCATGGTCGATTGATTCCTAATCCTCTCAATTAAATCCTTAAAGTTCTTAAAAGAACTGGGCGATGGACTGAGTCCTTGACTCTTTATCCCGTCATCTGAATGAAGTAAATCTGTGTGGATGGAGTGTTATTGGGCTAAAAAGCTCTAGTCATGGCTGGGTAACGGCAATAGCCCAGCCTCAGTTAAAACTTCATTGGCTACAGCATTGCCATTTGTCACCCTGGAAGTCCTAAAAAGGACGTTTTTCCTTCTCCATTTGGCTTTATGCTTGATATAGTTTAATTCCAGAATTTTATTAATCACTGTATATGCTAAAAATTAACATCTGGTCACAATTTATGTGCTTTTTTAAAAAATAATTTTTGGAATTTATGCATTATTATGAATGCAAAATAATATTTAAAGATATATCAAATTTGTTTAATATTTTTATGAAATATTTGATAATAAATGGTTTCGATATAAAATGGATACCTTCTTCTGCTCCAATTAATTATATTTTCATTTCAATTTCTCATGTCTTCTGTTAACTCGTAAATTTTCTGACTAGTTTATCTCTGAGCTCTCTTACAAATCATTAAGAAGAGAAAAAAATGTTTACAAAAGGCATAAATTATGTCATTATAGAAAGCACAATTTCTTTCGTTCTAATGACAATTTCTTTAAAATTCCAGTAATGAACACTAGGTGGTGTTGAAAGCAAATGTTTGTTTTATTTTTCATTACTATGTTTGTCAAGTGAATTTCTGTATGTGAATATTTAATAAAACAAAAAAAAATTAAAAGCAAAAGAAAACATCGAAAAAAAAACGATAGTTCTTTAAATTACTTTGTATAATGAGCCTAAATTAGGTCATTTATACAACACTTTAGTTTAGTAGTTTCCATCTCTACCACCTTCGACTTAGTTGTTTAAATAGAATTGCAAAAGCTGCTCATTAGGCATATTTTCCAAGGTTTTACAGTCGTGCGCCTGCACACGCACACACACAATACGATCTCATTAAGAACGCTATTTTCGGCCTGGCGTTCATACAATAACGAGCTGATCCATAAGGAGATACATAAACGAAGTAGAAGAAATGCACTGAATGCTGAAACAAAATTCACTTATTTTAAAT
This sequence comes from Typopeltis vanoorti, assembly GCF_054136105.1. Classification (NCBI taxonomy): domain Eukaryota; kingdom Metazoa; phylum Arthropoda; class Arachnida; order Uropygi; family Thelyphonidae; genus Typopeltis; species Typopeltis vanoorti. Next base: position 133,277,475 of record NC_143552.1, read on the forward strand.
AGCTGCTGAAGGAATAAAATGAATTCAGAGAATAGTTCTGTAATCCCATAACCGTGTTTGGTATGTGTGTAAATGTAGAAGAAAGATTTGGGTTTAAAGAAAGATTTAAAAAAAATAGAAGTTAAGGAAAGATAATTTTCTTCATCTTTCCTAGCTATCATTTTATTCATGACTAAGTTTCATTCGGTAGCCATGAAGAAGATGCCTTATGTTGGAATTAATGAGATTCCCAGCTTTAGTGGAATAAATTTTAAAGAAAAATTTAAAAAAAAGAATGCAGCTCAAAGTTTCTAGGAAACGCGAAATATTTAAGTGAATGTTGTTCTCCAGTTTTCGATAACATTGCTAATCCGGTTTATTCAACCCTTTTGGTGTCAAAAAAAGTCTTCTCCACACCATCATCAAATTCAAACAAGCTTATTTTTTCTCAGAAGAGCTCAATATTCATTCAATTTTCGCAATAATATATTTTTTAATCTTGCAGTTGGCATATTGGCAACTTTTAACTTTATTTTTCCCCAGAAATAAAAATGCTTATTTATTTTAAAATACAGATTACAGTTAAGTGAGCCTTATGACCTCAATTTGTACTCTCCCTTACTTAATTAGTGATATAAATTATATATTTTCCCCTATTTATATTATTTTAATCACATTTGTATTTTTATTTATTTATTTATTTTGCATCGTCCAGAAATGCTACTCTACAGACCAAACATGAATCCCTATAAAGCCACCTCCAAGAAGCATGGCGATGGTCTTCACCACAGGCGACAAAATTCATTTCCACCTATTTCTAAAGATAATTTAAAGAACTGTCTCTGGAGATTAGGTATTTTTTTATTTACAGGAGAACGTGAAAACTCCCACCTGTGTCGCTGATTCACTCTTGAATTAACAATTGTCTTCTTTTCCTACGAGAGAATTCGATAACATCTTCAATGATCTGCAATTTTCAATTTAAATGTCTTCAATTGTGTCAACTGTGACAGTCATAGGCCGCAGGTGCATCTTTTTTTTTTTTTTTTTTTTTTTTTTTTTTCAAGCTGGTTTCATTATCCTCCGATCTACATTTGCCTACAAGTAACATTATATTTTTACTTATATAAATATAAAAATAAATTATTTTATTTTTATATTTATCAATGTTATATTAATATTAACATTATATTATTATTTTATAATTTCTATAAAATTTATTTTTTATGTTTATAAGTCCTAAAAAGAACTGGGATATGGACTGAGTCCTTGACTCTTCATCCCGTCATCTGAATGAAGAAAATCTGTGTGGATGGAGTGTTATTGAGCTAAAAGCTCTAGTTATGGCTGGTAACAGCAAAAGCCCAGCCTCAGTTAAAACTTCATTGGCTACTGAATAAGTAAAGCCATCTCTAAAAATTAGGACGATCACTAGACCACTCCATAGTGGCCGAAAGACCGTCCAACTCAGTGTTGGCTCCACTCAGTGACGGGCTCCCCCACCACCGAGCAGAACCGCTCATATTCCAGGGAAAAGCACCCACTGACACAGCCCGTCGCAGGAGAAAACCCTCCCCAGAGACTCAAAATGCTCTCTCAAGGTAAAGTTCCCTAAATGAGCCCCCCCCCCCTCACCGGGAGCAAAATTTCGGTAGAAACCTAAGAGAGCGAAACTCAGCGTCCCAGGGTGACGGGAATGCCGAGCCCCAGTTAAAACTTCATTGGCTACAGCATTCCCATCCGTTCCCTTGGAAGTAAAGTCCATTCTTTTATGTTTATAACATTTTACATTATATTATTATAATATTAAATATTAATTAATTATTAAGGTCTCACAATGCGTTTATAATAATATAAAATTATATTAAAATTTATTTCTATAATTTACAATTATAAACGTTTATTATATTTACATTAATTTTACATATGAAGCATATTTTTAAATTAATGCACAAATTATTTAATTATAATTATTCAGAATATTAAAAGAAGTACTATATTTGCGTCTTCCATATTCCACTCGATTTTCTTCTGTCATCCCTCTTGAGGCAGAATTCTTTTTGCTCTACTCAAGACCTTCTTTGATTTTAGTTTTGGTTTCTAAACTATATTTGTGTTGTTAGTTATCCTCCGATATGCTTCTTATCGCTATGAGTTTTTAAAATTCCTAAAAGGTTTGCAAATACTGACATGCCAGCACTATCCTTTTTTATCTAGGTGTCTATGCGTGTCAATTTTCCCGGGACTTGTCTATGATTTTACAAAACCATCTCGGCCTCCAGATCAATTTATCGAGAGAAAAAAATACCGCAGACAAAACATACGAGATTGTTGACATAGTCTGCCAAGTAATCTATTTATTAAAAAAATTCACAACGCTTCAAATAACTGTGATGATATTCTTAAAGTGCCTTCAGTAGTCTTGATTTATAATAAGACCACCGAAGGTGAATTTTAGTGAATAATACTATTCACCAAAAACAGAAAACAAATAACTATTTTTGAAAAAAAATTGAATAAACTTTGTGGTACTAATTGTAAACATTAATGACAAGCAACGTTTAAAATACTGAGTGAATATTTAAAAAAATTGTACTTCTTTTTTAAAGACTGGAACATTTACTCAAATTTATCAAGCGATTCCAATTTTGTATTAATTTGCTCATTTGCAGGGGTACAAAGGGGTAACTAGATTAACTTCACTTTTTTTTTGATGGAATCGAGTAAGTAACAACTAATTAGGTAATTAGTTGTTACTTAAGGGCCCATTGAATGCAGAGAACTGATTAGGGCTTCTAACCTAATATCCAATCCTCACATTCTTGCCCTGCACCCCATTAGTTGATGTCTGGCTGAATAGTGAACAGAGTAGGATAGACTAGCAAGTTGGGATTTAACCGACCAAACTGTAATCTTCTATATTGGCTTAAACCAGAAACAAACATAATAGTCGTGCTTAATGCTAGATGGGACATCAACTGGCTAAAGATACTCGTTTATTCAGGATCCAAGATCCTGAATAAATATCAACTGCATATTGAATAGAAAGAAAATATGTAAGAAAGTCAAAGAGGATTTGATTTAGACGCAGATTTAGACGCATAGACTCAAATATACAAATGTCATTCGAGAAAAAGAAATGAAAGATTTTTAGGCATGAACCTTAGAGATTCATTGGCTAACTTTAAAGACACCACCATTGATTGATTCAAACCAAGAGGCGTGTGTTATAGTCTGTAAGGATAGAAAATTCAGACCTCCGATCAGCAATCAGGAAGTTGAAGTAACATACATGAAATGCATACTCCAAGAGAATATAAAAATATAAGCAAGTACGACGCAGTGCATAAAAGTTGCTAAACAAAATTCAAGGAAAGCATAACCAAACAAAGGTCATAAGAAGATTTTGGTAAGAATATAAGAAGATAAATATAAGAACATTCAAAAATGTTCTGGAAGATAATAAGAACCTTAGAGAAATGGAGGAAAGAGTAGCGTAAAAAACCAAAGATGACAAAAATTGTATGGAAACTGGAGATATTGAGAATGTTCGAAAGATTGTTAAATGACCCAACAATAACTGAGTGAAGGGTGATAGAAATATTAACAATGAATGCCATCAGTATACTTCAAGTAGAAAAAGTCCTATTCAAAAACCAGAAATTTGAAAAGGTAGCTGGTGTGAATGATATTCGACCAGAAATTCTCAATGATTCTGAAGGCCTAGTCGTAAAGCCGAATTTCGTTGATTTGGGTAGACCTCTTATAGCACCTAAATAAAAAGGGGGAGGGAATAAAACCAACTGTGAGAGTTACAGAGGAATTTTGCCTACAAGAAGGTTCAATATTGTAGAAAAGAAACATGGAGAAGCTGGGTTCGAACCAAATAAGGGTTGTCAAAATAGATTTTCTCTTTAAAACAAATAGTAAAGAAATTATGAAATATAATAACAACAATATGACTTTAATATTCTATATGTAAAAAGGCATGTGAAAAAAAAGTGCGAAGAGAAATGACATCGGTGTTTTGGGATGCAAAAGGCAATTTGTTTATTAATTATCTTGAAAAAGGGTAACAACAGAATCCAAACAGCAGTCAAAACAATGGACAGAAGCCGGTTGTTCAGCGCCAAAGAAGACAAACTCGGTTCCATCAGCAGGAAAGGTCATGGCTTCGGTGTTTTATGATGCTAAAGGCATCTTGTTTATTAATTATCTTGAAAAGGGTAAATCAATAATGTGTGAACAGGACGTTATATCGAGCAAAATATTTTAGTTAGTAGTCCTTATAGTCCTTATAAGGACTGGCTTAAAGGGGCGAAGCAAGGATGCTTTTCATCTTCCCGTTATCTGTAGAGGACAGTGTAGCAGTGTAGGAATAAGGTGTTATTGAGCTATTAAAGCTCTGATCATGGCAAGAGGGTAACAGCAAATAGCCGTGCCTCAGTTAGAACTTCATTGGCTACAGCATTGCCATCCATTACCCTCCAAGGGTATTGGATTGAATGAATCAATCACCGCATCTCACGGTCGATTGATTGTCAATCCAGTTAGTAGTTAACTGAAAGATATATAGATAGAAAGGGTTCAATGTTAAATCAGGTGTGAGACAAGGGTACACATTATCTCGACTGCTATTTGTCATCTACATTGATCATATTATGAGGGAATGTAGCATTATGTCTGATATCGGATTAGAGATTTAGTTTATGCAGATGATAAATAAATAAATCGAATACAACTCTGCAGGATTCTTTAACTAAATAGAACTCACGTAACAAATTTGGTGTGAAAATTAGCAATAAGTAGAAAAGACTGTAAGCATAGGTACGGACATTAAAAACATCAATTTCATCCTGACTGGAGAACCTATGGATCAAACAATCCTTTTAACTCTTTAGGCCTAATTCTGAGTGAAGATGGTAACAAAAAATCGAAGTAGACAGTAGACGAAACAAATCTGATATTCTCCCTGGAATAAACGACAACTGAACCGAAACACTAAACTACACTGGTGTCCAAAACTGAAGGACAAACACGATTTCTGAAGATTACAACCGCAGATTTAGACGCATCAGCTTGTGGGAATTTGCATAATTGATGATTTCGAGTAGAAAGCTGATACACATTCAGAATTTGAAATCACGCGCAAAGGGGTCACGTGGTAGCACTCAACAGAATAAAAGCCAAAAGGCTGCGCTAAGCGAATTATGTTTGAAAGAAGCTCTTTTCGTAAAGGAATAGAATTGCACACGTGGATGTCTTGTAATGTCAAAACACCATCATCTAGATGATTTCACGCGAGAAGAACTATTGGAAATCTTGAAGAAGACCGCAGAATTACTTATATTGCCAGAGTTTGGAATCTGACATAGTGTTGTATCAAGGCTCTCAGTAGCATTTGAAACCAATGGGATGTGTTCCAGACATTTGTTAAGAGGTCGCCCTCGCTCTACCACGGTGCATGAAGACAGATGTTTGGTTATAACAGCAAAACATAATCGACGCACCACGGAGGGTCAGCTTCGAAGTTGGCTCCATTCAAGCACAGGTAAGCGGATATCTCGACAGACTGTGGCACCACATCTGCGACAGGTTGGTCTACACGCCCGAAGGCCTGTAGTCTGCGTCCTTTTATTCACAACTCATCTTAGAGCACGTCTTCAGTAAAAATTGGACAAGACACCAGTGGGCTAATGTAACTTTTTACAGATGAGAGTCATTTTAGTCTTTTCTCCGATTCTAGACGACAATTAATCCAGCCTGAAAGTGGTACTGGTTACCATCGCGAAAATGTTCTTGAATGTTGTTGATAGATACTGTGGTGCTAGGGTCATGGTGTGGGAAGAAATTATGCTTAATGGACGCTCCGAGCTACAAGTGCTGGAATAAGGGACTATTACTGGTGAACGATATTGCAACGAAGTTCTTCAATGTCATGTTGGATTGTTCCGTGATGGTGTAGGCGAAGAATCCATTTTATGACATGTGGTGTGTCATTGTCATCCATTTTATGGATGACAATGACACACCACATCATACACGAGCAGTGGAGATACTTCTAGAGACGAGTATATTAATCGAATCGAGTGGCCAGCACGATCCACACATCTCAACCCCATGAAACATGTTTGGGACACTCGAAATTCCCCTCCAGCGATGCTGGAGGGGAATTTCGAGTGTCCCAAAATCTATCTGGGATCGCAATTCGGGGTATCCATAATTCCATACTGAAATGTCTCTGCGCAAATTTAATTCCTTAAATTTGGAACTTTTTCCAAAAACGTATTGCAATTCAATTTGTATGAAATTTATAATACCTTTTTGCATAATATAATTTATCAACATGCTGGCAATAAATTTATTCACATTTGGCTGTAGTCAAGAAAATGTTTTCATATACAGGTAAGAATGTAGTTCAGTCTTAACTTTTGGGCACCGGTGTAGCTATGTTCACGACAGTACTGAAATCAATTTCAAATTGTGGATTTGAGAGCTGGTTTAGTGGTAGAACCGTTGATCTAAGAAGGGCGATTACAGATATGAGAGTTCAGAGAAGAGGACAGAATTGTAGAATCATATTGAAAATGAAGATATCAGGAAGGAACCGGTCGAATCAGGTTATGAATATTGCAAACTGGGGTGTAAGAGAAATAGCATTTCAAAATAGACATAATATTACATTCAGCAGTGTGTAAGTTGCATTTAATTACAGAAACAAAGAACAAATCAAAACGTATCATAGAAAATAAGAATTTTTATTATGATATGTAGTAGAGACACAAGACCCACAGGCTAACATCATGATTTCAGATTTATTATACCATAAAACATATTATACTGTATAACATATATAATATGATAAACTAATATTGTACTGTTATTTTTAGCAAGAGGTTTAAATACAAGAATTTGAAAAATAATAAATACATGAATTTTTTGTTTTTTTTAAATAATAAAAATAATAAAAAAGTTATAGATTTTGAGTATATGATGATCACAAAACAGTGCTAAAGTAATGAATTACTTCTATAAATAAAGACAGAATAAAAATTAATAAATGTATTCTGCTAAAATGATGGAAAGCAATTATAGATTATTTTAAGTAATCCGCTAGCGTTTTTTCTCAAAAAAACGCTAGCGTCTTTCCTAACTTTTTTCTCTAACTCATTCTTTCCTAACTTTTTGAAGACTGGATTGTCAATCACTGACAACTGGCCCGAAGCTATTCATGATTTTAATAGGCATCTGAGGAGGAGAGTACAGATAACTGCTGACACCCAGCGGACCATAACCTAACATTATATATTATTGTCTGAAATAATTTGAGTTTTAAGGTAAGTTTTTTGAAGTTTCTTGAGTCTTAAAAAGTCTTTGTCAGAATAAAAATCCTACTTCTCCGTGTGGGAGATAAATTAACTGGACAATTAGATTCTAAATCGGTTCGATGGCTCGAAATCGACTTAGAACGATTCATTTCCTTTATTGATGTTTTTTCCCCTTTAAGTTCGCTTGTAGTTAAAAAACACCTCGACATTTTCTTTAGATATTATAGTGCATCGAGACTATGAATTAGGTATCATTCACTTGCTTACTATGATAAAATTATTACCACTTTCAATTGGCTACAATTCATGAATGAATAAGCAAAAAAACGTGAAACATCCATTTATAAAACCAGATTTGAAAATACGTCCACAGTGAATGAGCAAAGAATTGACCAATGGTTAGGTAAAAGAAACAAACGAAGTAGAAAGAGCACGGTAGATTATAAAAACAACACTAAATACAACAGTAAATGAAGTCTAGAAAAGCACACATTTTTTTAAAAGAACACATTATATTATGGAATGATGATATTAAAGAAATAATCAAATATAATAACTAATAAGCGTTAAGATATACACGATTAGAAGAAACAGAATAAAAGAAAATAAGATCCATTTCTAAGAGAGAGAGAGAGAGAGAGAGTCAGAAAAATACATAAGTAATAGTAGAATAGATTTGTTTCTAATTTTATGCACGATATTTACACATACTGGTCAATGAATTAGAAACCTTTATTTTACGTCTAGGTGCGACTGCCAATACCGATCATTTTCAATTCAGTGCGCATAGTTCGATGAGATATGGTCGTACATATCCTTCTTTAAATGCTTCGGTCAATTGCTGTATTCAGGCACTAGTGCCTATATTTAACTTTCCGCACAGTTTCAGTATATATTTGCTTTTCATTCTCTCCAGTTTCAGTAAGTAGAAAACACTGTCGACCAATACGGCCTTATTGCGGACATGCAACTACAAAAAACGTTCTGTTGCCATAGAACGTCTTAATGGAAACAGACGTCCTTGAAGAGGAAAGGTTATTATCACAAGCTCATGTAAGTTCATGAACTGTAAGTGTGCCCAAAATAGGAACAGTTGTATATTTTTTGGAAGTTGGCCAAAGAACTGAGCCTGGGATTGAATTTGTAACTCTTTATGTCAAATACACGCATTTGCTTTTATTAGATTAAAGGACAGAATACAGAGCTGAATTAAAAGTAGAAGACAAGTGATGACACTAGGGGGCGTGATCCTTTAAACTTGAAGCCAAAATGTTGCTATGAAACTTTTGTCAGTATTTGTGATCTTTTTTTTTTCTTCAAAAAAAAAAAAACATGTCTATCTCAAAAAAGTAATGATTGATTATTATTAAATAAAAATAACGAACTATATTTTAAGTTAAATTTTAATTTTAAGTTTTAAGCTTCCTCAGGGGCTCATTTTAGTGAGTACGGGTGTGGCAAACCCGAGGTACCTGATGCTGGACCATGCCTTACTTCATGTAATATACATCTGTTATATTATCTGTAGACTGGTCCCTCCTCTTCCTCCCTTGCTTCTTTCTTTCTTCTCTTCTTGCTTCTTTCTTTCTTCTCTTCTTGCTCCTTCCCCCGAATGCTATTAGAGTATTCGAGGGGAATCTTTCCTGTCTTTCTATGTCATTTCGTCTTGCACTAACAGGACATTATCAAACACTGTTCAGGATCAGGCCATCAAAAAATGTTCATACCGCATCGTCCATCGCGTGGGTTACCAAGGGACGCGTTCGGGTTTTAGGCAGAGGGACCCGTTCGAAAAATATGTTACAGTCTCCCCTAGACACCACTCCTCAGCACTCTGCTAGAGGAAACTTCATCAATGGGCCCGCTACCCGTTTGGGGAGGTTTTAGGGACAGCGCAAAGAAATGGTTCTGCAAAAGGACGGAAATGGCAACGACAACAGCACCAGACTATGGCTTTAGGCAACTGGAACATCTTATCTCTGACAGGGAAGGAGTTGGAACTGGTTGAGGAAGCCAAGCGCTACCGGCTAGACTTAGTCGGACTTACTTCAACCAAGAGGAGAGGCTCTGGAACTGTCGACCTGGATAAGGGGTGGAAGCTCTACTACTCTGGTGTGAGCCCGACAATGTCTGCTCAGGCGGGTGTGGGGATACGCACAAGCCCCTAGCTGTCAGACTGTGTTGCTGAGTGGATCCCATTGGGGGGACGGGTATGTGTGTTAAGGTTTCAGATGAAAAACCGTGATTTAGCTATGGTGCAAGCCTATGCACCTAATCTGGAGTCAGAATACTCTGCCTTCATAGAGGAAGTGGATGCTGCTTTTGACAGGGTGGCAGACATGGAGGGATGTGGTTGGGAGGAACGGTGCCCCTGACCTTAACGCGAATGGGTTGAAATTATTGGACTTCTGCTGTACTAACAGCTTGTCCATAATGAATACCTTCTTCCAGCACCGAGAAGTCCATAAGTATACCTGGTACAGGGATACACTAGAACAAAGGTCTCTGATTGACTTCTTTATAGTCTCAGCAGACCTATTTTCCTCAGTGTTGGACGTTCGTGTGAGAAGAGGGGCAGAACTGTCAACTGACCACCACCACCTTGTTGTGTGCACTCTACGGCTTCAGAAACCAGATGCTACCATCAACGCTAGTAGGTCTAAGCAGCTATACAGCGTGAAATGGGAGACATTGGAAAATGAGGCTCTGAGGAAGAATTTTGCAGATGACATTTCCTCCCGGTTCAAAGAGATTCCCAAGCATACTGCAGATGTTGAGGAGGAATGGAAGCTGTTCAGAACAGCTGTCACTGCCTCTGCACTCTCATGGTGTGGCAGAAAGCGGCTCGGCGTGGCAACGGGCAGTGAGAAAAGGACACCTTGGTGGAACCAAGAAGTCCGAAAAATTGTCCGGGCAAAAAAGGAGTCCTACCTAACATGGCTTAGAGTCAGGTCACCTGAGATGCGTTTGCGGTATGCTGAGGCACGAAAAGCTGCTGCTAAGGCAGTAAAGACAGCAAAGCAGAAGGCTTGGGAATCCTTTGGAGAAAGATTAGACTCATCCTATGCAAATGCAAACAAAGTATTCTGGCAGACCATCCGCCGCCTTCGAGGGAGGAAATCGTGCACAGCAAGGGCAATTAAGGCCTCTGATGGTGCACTTTTAACAACCGAGAAGGATATCTTCACAGATGGAGGGAATACTTTGAGAGCCTTCTTAACCCGGGTGGCCCGGCAGTTGTGGACATCCAAGAGGTGCAGATCGGGGCAATGACTAGTCTCATAGCAGGAGAGGTCCATTTAGCAATAAAATCGCTAAAATCGGGCAAGGCTGCTGGCGATGATGAAATTCGGCCCGAAATGCTAAAAGCCTTAAATCGAGACGGTGTTCTCTGACTGACTCGAGTGTTTCAGGCTGCTTGGATATCTGGGCGAGCACCAAAGTAATGGCAGACAGGCATAATAATACCAGTCTTTAAGAAGGGAGACCAGAAAGTAACTATTGTGGCATCTCTCTGCTCAGCCTGCCTGGGAAAGTATGCTAAGTGCTTGGAAAGACAGTGCAGGGGCATAGTTGAGTCAAAGTTCAAGGAAGAACAATGTGGCTTTCGTCCTGGTAGAAGCACAACTGACCAAATGTTCACTTTAAAGCAAGTATTTGAGAAATCTTGGTAATATGCCAAGAATGTCTACACATGTTTTGTGGACTTGGAGAAGGCACATGACCGGGTTCCTTGAGATAAGCTTTGGCAAGTAGTACAGGAGTATGGAGTGGATGGTCAACTATTAGCTGCCATCAAGACCCTGTATGAATGCCCAGAGTTTTGTGTCCGGGTAAACAGCACAAAGTCTGAACCTTTCACAGTCTCCGTTGGCCTCTGCCAAGGGTGTGTTCTGTCACCCCTCCTTTTCATAATATTTATGGACTGGATTGATAGGCACAGCCGAGGCAGTGAGTGTGTCAGAATTGGAAAATGTATCATTGGACATCTGCTTTTTGCAGGTGACCTAGTTCTGCTTAGCACTTCCACAGATGACCTCCAGCGGACCCTAGATAGGTTTGTAGCTGTTTGTGCAGACGCCGGAATGAAGATCAGTGTGGCCAAAACTGAAACATTTGTGGTCTCAAGACAACCATCCCAGTGCACTCTAAATGTAAGTGGAGTCCCAATGAGGCAGGTGGAGAAGTTTAAATACCTTGGGTCCATATTCACGAATGATGGAAAATGGGACGTAGAGCTAGATACTCGAATTGGCTTAGCAAGCTCAATATTGCGGGAGTTTGGCCGTTCGGTAGTATTGAATGGGGAGTTAAGCCAGAAGGCAAAGCTAGCTGTCTTCAATATAGTCTATGTCCCCATCCTCACCTATGGTCATGAGAGTTGGGTAATGACCGAAAGAATGCGGACACGAATCCAAGCGGCTGAAATGAGGTTCCTTCGAGGGGTTGCGGGGCTGACAAAACTCGAAAGAGTCAGAAGCTCTGCAATTCGGGAAACCCTCAATACTCAACCGCTGCTTCTCCGTGTTGAGAGATCACAGTTACGTTGGTACGGGCACCTGGTCAGAATGCCACAGGAGAGGCTCCCTCAGCAGGCCCTCTTTGCCAAGCCAGAGGGTGGGAGGCCACGTGGAAGGCCAAGGACTCGCTGGATAGATTATATCCAAAACCTTGGGTGGACACATTTGGGAATCCCACCAGAACACCTTAGCTTGGTGGCAGTGGATCGTGACCATTGGAAGTTCTTCTTGCAGCTGTTGCCCCCACAACCCAATTAGGAAGAGTGGGCCTTGAAGATGTATGTATGTATGTATGTATTTTAAGTTAAATAAAAAAATCTCTATTTAAAGAAATGCATAATACATTAGTAATAATAACTATCACTAATATAATAAGTGTTACAAAACTTATTTTGGAGTATTATATTTATTAAGGAAATATTATTCTTAGAAGTATTTCAGTTAAATAAGTATTATTTAAATAAATAAATAAATAACATTTTAATTATTAAAATTATATATATAATTTTAATATTCTGTACATCACCCGAGGATAAATAGCAGGAATTTCATGATGATGATGATGATGATGATGATGATAATGATTTTAATAATCATATAATATTAAATATAAGTTTAAACAATTCCATATAAGCAAAACATTGTTTTATTCAGTAGTTAAACGTAGTGAAGTAGATCATTGTTGCGCATAATAATTGAACGTTTAATCTAAAATATATTATTCAACAAACGTCAATAAGCATTTATTGGCTGGTGATAATGAACTTACTAGAAACCAGCAAATTTGTTCATGTTCATCTATTGTCTCGGTTTGGGAAAATAGCTTTTTAATTTACAAAATGAGCAGACAAACCTTTTGGAGGATGTTCCTTTTATCAATGTGATTATGTACGTAATTACTAAAATTAGATCCAGCATTATTTCAAAGCCGAATGTAGAAACTATGAAAGTTTCGTAAGTTAACCACAGGGCTTGCGGGAATACATTCCTCGACATCTCCGAGTTGCCTTAGTCTGGACTACTTAAAAGACATAGACGCTGCCCAAGCGTCTGTATATATATATATATATATATATATATATATATGGGAATAAATTTTTAACTTGGGTATATTGTATATTAGGATATTAGGATAACCAAGCAATTTTATATGCTTGGTCATTTTAGCTCCTAATCCCAAGTATGCAAACAATTAAGTTTGCGCCTGAAACAAAGTTCAAGTCTAAAGATGGTACAACACCAGGGCAACTCATTGTAAAGGTGGTTAAAGCTTTGATCACTATTCTTAGTATTTTCCCATAATGTAAAGCACATCTCACTAGAAGATGTATACTGCAATGCATTATGGGTGGGGTCACTACCCAGACCGGTTTCGACCTTTTTTGAGGTCTCCTCAGTGAGTAGCTAGACCCTAAATACCAAGGTTTTAGTAATACAAAGCCTTATCAACTTTACCTATATAAGTTGCAACAAGGTGTATTAAGTTTTAATAAAAATCTCTGGAGGAGATATTGATGGGAATAAATTTTTAACTTGGGTATATAGTGACCCCACCCATAATGCATTGCAGTATACATCTTCTAGTGAGATGTGCTTTACATTATGGGAAAATACTAAGAATAGTGATCAAAGCTTTAACCACCTTTACAATGAGTTGCCCTGGTGTTGTACCATCTTTAGACTTGAACTTTGTTTCAGGCGCAAACTTAATTGTTTGCATACTTGGGATTAGGAGCTAAAATGACCAAGCATATAAAATTGCTTGGTTATCCTAATATCCTAATATACAATATACCCAAGTTAAAAATTTATTCCCATCAATATCTCCTCCAGAGATTTTTATTAAAACTTAATACACCTTGTTGCAACTTATATAGGTAAAGTTGATAAGGCTTTGTATTACTAAAACCTTGGTATTTAGGGTCTAGCTACTCACTGAGGAGACCTCAAAAAAGGTCGAAACCGGTCTGGGTAGTGACCCCACCCATAATGCATTGCAGTATACATCTTCTAGTGAGATGTGCTTTACATTATGGGAAAATACTAAGAATAGTGATCAAAGCTTTAACCACCTTTACAATGAGTTGCCCTGGTGTTGTACCATCTTTAGACTTGAACTTTGTTTCAGGCGCAAACTTAATTGTTTGCATACTTGGGATTAGGAGCTAAAATGACCAAGCATATAAAATTGCTTGGTTATCCTAATATCCTAATATATATATATATATATATATATATATATTTTTTTTTTTTTTTTTTTTTTTTCAGAATTCATTTTTACTCGGTTGGAATATTATAAAAAAGCTTTAATGACTCTTACCGAGAGATAAACATATGACATGATATATTTTAAAAGATACTAATAGTACACTGGTTTCGTTGAATTGATCAACATCTTCAGGTATCACAATCAAAGAAATATATAAAGAATTACAGAGACTTAAAATTGTAATAACAGAACAAGTACAAAAAGACAGTAACGTGTTTGAAAACAAAATGTGAGCTTGAGTTCCAAATAAACGTATACTACGCGCTGTCGTGAGTGCGCCAGTACTGAACAGAGGCAACGTGTGCGTCAGAGAGATTGAAACTCAGGCTGTTGTTGATATGAGAGGAATCTAGAGAAATTTTCCTAGATTCGACAATCTTTCTTTCGAGTTCATCGTAGCACACATGGATGTTAGAAGTTTGAGTCCAGTTCAAAATGTGTTGGTGGCCTTCGTCTGAGTTAGCTGAAAAGAGAACGTGGCTAGAGAGAGCGCTAGCTCTAGTCCTGTTATATGAAATGTCTCGACGATGTTCTTCCAAACGTAGAAGGATGGATTTCCAGGAGTGTACAAGATTGGAAACTGAGTTGGAAGATGTTTCTCTTTAGGTTTGCTAAGTATTGAACGAAGTTTTGGAAGCGTAGTGAAGCAAGTTTTGAAGTTAAACTTCTGAATCTTTGACAGTTTTGCTGAAATAGAGCTGATGTAAGGCAAAGAGATGAAGGCTCTTGGGAAAGAGGGATCTTCAGATGTAGTTGAGTGACTGGGGGAAAGAAATTTGTCAAATTTCTTAGGAGAGAAACCATTATTAATAAAAGTTTTTTTAGGAAAAAGGAGTTCATTTTCGATTTCTGTTTCTTCTGTAAGTAATGATTTGGCTCGGTGAGCTAAGGTGGAAATAATACCAAATTTTTGTGGGGGATAGCGATGGGAGGAAGCATGAAGGTATCTATCAGTATGAGTAGGCTTTCTAAAGATTTTAATACTCTCAGCACATTTGGTAAGTTTCAGGTCTAAAAAGGGGAGGCAGTCATCTGATTCCAGTTCGAAGGTAAAAGAGATTTTTCCATGGCACTTGTTTAGGTGGTCTAAAAATAAATTGAGGTTGTTGACACCATCTTCCCAGATGAGGAAAAAATATCATAAATACAAATGTACCTGCTCAAGAAGTCCTCGATCTTCTAAGAACAGATTATCAAAAAAAACTCTTTGCTCTTCTCTCCCATTGCATAAAGTCAGGATACTTCAAATATGACAATAAGATCTACTTACAAAACTCAGGTCTGGCCATGGGCAACCCGCTCTCTCCGATTCTCGCAGATATATTTCTCAACGATTTTGAAGAAAAAGCTATTAACTCCTTCCATCTTAAGCCAAAATTCTGGTATTGCTATATTGATGATATTTTATATATATATATATATATTTTTTTTTCGGCTTTTCAACAAACTGTTCGAAACAGCTGTCAGGCTGTCAATGAAATCTTATCAAAATGGAGTAATAAAAGGCGAATAAATAGACGCTTGGGCGGCGCCTATGTCTTTTAAGTAGTCCACACTAAGATAACTCGGGGATGCCGAAGAATGTATTCCCGCAAGCCCTCTGGTTAACTTACGAAACTTTCATAGTTTCGTAAGTTAACCAGAGGGCTTAACCATTTCTACATTCGGCTTTGAAATAATGCTGGATCTAATATACACTTTGCGTATGTGATTATGTATGTATTTCCGTCATAACGGTGGTCAACGGCATATTTTACCTACAGATTTCTGATTATCTTCTGAATTGTCATCTCAACAGTTGAATTGGTTAAGGAACTCCTTATCTTCTGCAAGCTAGATCTTCATCTTAAGGGTTTAAGATGAAGATCTAGATACTCTAAATTTAGTATTCAAATAGTTCGTTTGCTAACACCAGTCTCATGCCCGTAGTGGGAATTGTATTCCACTACGGTTTACACACACACACACACGCGCGCGCGCGCGCGCGCGTGTGTGTGGGTGTGGCATAAGACATAGCAAAGAAGTGAAAGGACGTCTGAAAATGGTTTTCAAAAAAAGAATCAGTTGTAATCCTTTATATCAATGTCCTTTTAAGTTCCAATGCGCTTGAAACTTCGCCTGCGACACACTGTTCCCTTCTGTCTTTCTTGTTTTCTTCTCAATCACTTTGCTTTCTTTTTAGTTTTAGTTCAGTTTGTAAGGCATTGCTTCTATCATCGCTAAAGACAACATTTATCAGCATCACCATTATCGGTGTTAATACTCAGTATCAAAGGCTGCACATTGTTGGTTGTGTAGATTTCTCACCCCTTGCCCCCCCCCCATCCCCCTTAAGCAACGTTTTATCGATTGTCCTTTTTATTTGCTTGCATGCGTCTACAGATTCTTTGTTAAGAACGCATCGAAGCAGAAAACATTACTGAATTGAATTCTAGGACGAGGAAAATCTAATAGTCTTCGCTAAAAGTAAAAAAAAAAAATAATAATAAAATAAAATAACGATAATGAAAGAAAAGTTGAGGAGCACTACATTTCGGTACTAAAAATGAAAACAAATGCTGTTATTAGCGTGCTAAACATAAATATGAATAAACAATTTTGAAAAATTAAACATTAGTTCATAAATCACTATATTTATATAAATGTAACAATTTGTTTTATTTTAATACAATTTGCAATAATGTATTATAAAATATTAAATTAAATAATCTAAATGTTTAAATTTCATAAATATTTTTAAATAAAGAAACATATTTTAGCACACCTATTTTTATTTAAAATTCTTTGTTTATAAGTGTTGTTGTCTTCGCTGTGTCAGCCAATGAAGTTCTAACTGAGGCTATTGCTGTTACCCTCCTGCCATGATCAGAGCTTTAATAGCTCAATAACACCTTATCCCTACACTGTCCTCTACAGATAACGGGGAAGATGAAAAGCATTCTTGCTTCGCCCCTTTAAGCCAGTTCTTATAAGGATAAGGAAGTGTAATATTGTAGGAGCTTGGATAGTATTGAATGGAGATACCCTTGGAGAGCAATTGATGGCAATGCTGTAGCCAATGAAGTTCTAACTGAGGCTCGGCTATTGCTGTTGCCCTCTTGCCATGATCAGAGCTTTAATAGCTCAATAACACTTTATCCCTACACTGTCCTCTGCAGATAACGGGGTGATGAAAAGCATTCTTACTTCGCCCCTTTAAGCCAGTCCTTATAAGGACTATAAGTGTAATACTGTAAATTCTGATTATATTTATTATTTGTGCTCGGACGTATTCCTTGAGACTCTGTCTAGTTAAATTTTATATAAGGTTTTTTGGGAAGCTCGCATTGCACTGGAACTAACACAGTTCGAAACCTACTATCTCCCCCTCTGTATGGAATATGCAGAGGTCTAATGGCCCAGCAGGCCCCACCCACAATGAGGACCAGTGGTGGATGAATGGTATTTTAGGGAGGTAGGTCTCTGCACTGTGTTCAAGTAAGTTCCCGAAAATCCTTTTTCCTTGTTTTTAGAATAGTCACCTATAATAAACTAACTTTTTTCTGGTAGACGCTTACTGTAAGCTGCCTACGGGATTAGCTAGTAGACTTTCAAAGTCTACAGGATCACTCGCAAACTACTCGGGAAACCAGAGAAACCGCTATTTTTTCTTAGGCCAAATTATGGACACTCCATATGATGAGCTCGACTTCAAGCAGCTATTGGCAATCTTCAAGCATGTAGGAGGCCTGCTGCAAAGGAAATGGCCAGGAAAGGTAGCAATCCATCAAATAGAAGAGGTTGAATCAGAGGACTGCCAATTCCCTGACCCTCTTCAAGATTCCAGCAAAGAAAATATCACATCAGTTGATATTCACACACTAGAGGATAATGACGACTTTCAAGTAGGAAGGAGTCTCTAGCTGCAGAACCTGAAATACTGCCTCAGACCTCAGAGAGAGCAGCACCAATGGCCACTACAGCACAAACTGAAAGAGTAACAGAGACGGATACAGTAACACAGCCTAAAGAGAGAATTCCACCAGTGATCTTACGATCAAAAGAAAAATGGTCATCAATCACTGAGTTGATGAAAAATAACAATATCAAATTCAATTCAGCAAAGAACACCGATGAAGGAGTCCGGATTCAGTCTGAAGGTGCATCGGACTACCGTCTGCTCACCAGACATTTAGATGAATTGAAAGTCCCATATCACACTTTTCAGCTTAAAAGCGAAAAAACCTCAAGGTGGTCATCAGAGGCTTGATAGAAACCAAACCATCTGAAGAAATAGCCACTGATTTCAAATCGCAAGGATTAACACCAATTAAAATATCACGCATGTACAGAGCGGATAAGCGGCCCATGCCTCTGGTCTTGGTGGAGATCAGTAAGACCAACGAGAGATTTATGACCTTAAGACTGTCTGTAACTTGGGTATCAAGACTGAACCCCTCAGAAGGAAGACATCTGCCGGATAATGCCATCGCTGTCAAAAGTATGGTCATGCGCAGAAGCTTTGTAAGGCGGAATACAAATGTGTAAAGTGCGGAAATAATCATCCCTCGCATACACGTGCCAAGTCAAGAACCACTCCTGCTAAGTGTGCCAACTGTGGCGGCCCACATCCAGCTAACTACAAGGACTTTTCACTCCACACATCTAACCAGACAAGGACTAAGGAGGCAGTAGCCCTGGAAATTAAAGTGCGGGCTATCACACCTGATAAATCGTATGCCTATGTAGTTTTCTCACGCAACAAATCGGCAGAAACCATACCAAGCATCCAAAACTCTGCTGCGATGCTTGCTGCCACTTTGGAAGAAATGCTATCAGCTTTTAGCAAATCAAATCCAAACCAGGCTGACACAAACAGATTTCTTAAAAATACCCAAGTCATATTCTCGTTGATTAATGGATAATCCGGCCATCACAATCAATTCCATACAGGTCGCATTCTGGAATGCTAATGGACTCAGCAACAACATTCTAGAACTCCAAGAATTTGCTGCTCACTACAAAATTGATATCCTGTTAGTTAACGAGACCCATCTGCGGCCCTGTGATAATCCCAAGCTAAGAAATTACTCGTTAATTAGAAATGATAGACCTAATGCCAGAGGTGGAGGTACTGCAATCTTTATCAAGAAAAACATCCGTTACAACGAAATAAAAAAGATTCCTACAACTAATCTGGAAAAACTGGCATAGAAATTTACAACATTAATGCAGGCATTTTAAAAATATATTCCGTTTATAACCCTCCAGGCAGAACTCTGCTATCCTCTGATCTTTCTCAGCTGCTTGACTCTACGGAAGCAACAATAGTAGCAGGTAATCTAAACTCAAAACATCCCTTATGGAACAGCAGGTGCGCCAATTACAACGGAAAAATCCTTCACAATTTTGCTAAGCTGAGAAATATTATCATCGCAGGCCCGATTGAACCAACACACTATGGAACACATGGCAGGTCCGATGGATTAGATATAGCCATATTCAAAAACACATCTCATCAATTCCGGCTGCAAGTAGTTAACGACCTCAGTTCGAACCACAACCCAGTACTTCTAAAACTGGGAGAGGATCCGGAACTTATTCCCAGTCAGTCATTTACTAATTTCACATAATTCAAGGCTACAATCAACACTATCATGGATTCAGTGCCGAATATCTCCACCTGTGAAGAAATTGACGCAGCAGTCAACACCCTGGAAAGCAAAATTCCAACTAGCTTAACTGCAGCCTCTTCTATTTCCACTCCAGCTCAAACAAACTTACTTCCAGAAGAAATCCTTGCTCTAATCAGAAACAAAAATAAAATCAGACGTCGCTTTCATAACACGCTATCTCCTCAAGACCGCCAAGAGCTGAACAGAGCATCAAACTTACTTCGCTATGCAATAAAAGATCACAGAAATCAACAATGGGAAAGATAACTTTGTTCCATGCAAACTAAAGATACCTCCTTGTGGAAATTGGCAAAGGCTATCCGTACAGACCGTTCCAATATCCAGTCCATTCACGGAGAAAGAGGTTTAGTTTATAGGGACGATGAAAAGGCAGAAGCCCTCACTGAAGTTCTTCATCTTCAGTGTAGTCCTAATTATGCGCATGCGGATTTGGTCTTCATAGAGAAAATTCACCGTCGAGTCCGTACTGCGCTCCAGCAGCCTAACAACCGTGAAAATATCTGTCCCACCTCGCCTAAAGAGGTCTACTCAATCACTAGGAAGCTTAACAACAAAAAAAGCGCCTGGCCCAGATGAAATTAACAACAAAACAATCAAGGCCCTTCCGCACAAAGCTGAGATGCTTTTGGTAGCAATCATAAATGCAATACTCAGACTAAACTATTTTCCAACCCGATGGAAACAAGCAGATATAATCCTCATTCATAAGCCAGGAAAAACGCCTCAGTTACCGCAAAGTTATAGACCCATCAGTCTCCTTTCATGCTTGGGAAAAATTGCAGAAAAAATCATCCTCAATCGACTTCAAGATGTGGTGAACAAAAACGATACAATACCGAAAGAGCAGTTTGGGTTTCGAACCGGGCACAGTACTACACAACAAGTTCACAGACTGGTCGAATTCATAACTACTGGATTCAATTGGCGACAACATACAGGAGCTGTTTTTCTGGATGTAGCAAAAGCATTTGATAAGGTTTGGCACAAAGGCCTCATCTATAAATTATTTATAGATATAAATAATTGCTATGCGGATGACATGGCAATTTTGAGTAGATCTCTCAGGCCGAACTTAGCTACGCAGCGCTTACAAACCGCAGCAACAAACCTAGAAAAATGGCTCAGGAAATGGAGAATAGCTGTGAATGCCGACAAAAGTACTGCCATTCTCTTCATAAGACGGAAGGCATCCTACTACGGAGAAGTCAAACTTTTCAACGCAGCTATTCCATGGAAATCCAGCACCAAATATTTAGGTATTCAACTGGACAACCACCTCAACTTTAACTCTCACATCGACTATGCCTGCAGCAAGGCAAACTCTGCAATTATGCAACTTTACTCTCCTCAACCGAAGAAGCCGTGTCAGCACCGAAAACAAACTACGGATCTACAAAACAATCATTAGACCCACATTAACTTATGGATCACCGGCTTGGGGTCACACCTCTCCTGGCAACATCAAAAAGATCATCCAGAACAAATATCTCCGTATGATATTCAATGCTCCGTGGTTTGTGAGGAATGCTCTCCTCCACCGAGACGCTGACATTCCTGATATTCACATGTTTCTCCGTGATACTGCCATTACACATTTCACCAAAGCAGCTAATCATCTCAATCAACTCATTGGAGAGTCATCTAACTACGATGAAAACGATAGGTGGAAACACAAGCGTCCGAAAGCGGCTCTGCTCATCGGTACAGACGCTCCCACACTGCCCTAAAATGGGTGAGTCAGGTGCTCGATAGATTCTCATTAATTTAAGCCATTTTTCATAGAGATGAAGGGATTATAATCCAAGGGATGGAGATCCATCCAGCCACAAAGGTTAAAGGTGTAATACTGTATCGGCTATTACTGTTACCCTTTTTTTTCTGTCATAATACTATATCTGTTTCCATTTTAATAAACAGAATATATATTTTAAATACTTTTTTAAAATTAATAAACAGAATTTGTATATGTGTGTGTGTATATATATATATATATATATATATATATATATATATATATATATATATATATATATATATATATATATATATATATATATATATATATATATATATATATATATATATTAATTTATTAATTAATTTATTATTAATTTATTAATTTATTAAACAGCCAATAATGCAATCTTGAAAAGGAATAACATTATTCTGAAGTTTTAAGGATTATATTTTAAATTAAAATTCTCCTGTAAATGGACTTTCTAAATTAAAAAAAAAACGAATGACAGGTCTTTTGTCAATCATTATAAAATTCAGCTGTGATAGCATATTGTAATAACAGTTTTATTACAGCCCACCGCTATTAATTCTTGACTTTAGTCTATATACTGTAACGAACTGTCGGTATTTTATGCTTTCATGTAACTATTATTAGACAATCTCATTAATAAATATATAGGTAGTTAGCTTTTTACGTGTTTAGAATTAATCTAGAGGGATAACGATATGTAGATCAATGACCTTTGGAAGACAAACAATTAGTCAGGAAATACATCTAATATCTTTATTAGACTATTAAGTAGGTGTCAAGATTAAAACTCCTTGCCCACCTCCCCATAAAAAAGATGATCAGAACACAGCAACAAACGGTGGTTGTCATAGAAACGGTCTATATATTTATGCTTTCGTTAGACTGATGATGTTAACAGGAAATATTTTTAACTTTTATTTTCAACCGAACGAGAGTTGTAATATTGAACAATTAAAATATTAATTGTCGATTCAGTTTTATAATAAAATAAGGTTTCACGTTAATTGGATCAGAGATATTGATAGGATTCATATCGTAGAAAAGGCTAACAACAACTTCTAGTAATGGGGTCCCTTCGCAGCAGAAAGGACCTTTTGCATACGCACATATTACGGCATTTCAATGCACCACGCGAGAGGGAAAAAGTTACAGAAAGGAGTGAAAACTTTGCTAACAACCAACTTGGTAAGATGCAAAGGACAGGGGGGGGGGGAAGAGCGCTTCCAATGCACGATACATCGCTACCCTAGAGATCGATCGGAAAGTCGTACGGAGAGCTGTGGAAGTAGCATTTTCATGTTTTCAGCTCCTACACAGAAAGAGTTCTTTTCGTACTCTCTTTCTTTACTGCAAATACCCTTCTCGTGTTTCTTCCGCACCCAGTGTGGCGGTTGGTGGTGGTGGTATTAAGCTTTAGGGCAATATCGGCTTTGATTCGCTTATTATGGCAGCCGTCCGACTTCCTTTTACTGAGTAAATGCTAAAAGTGTCTTTCACCGACTGGGAAAGGAGCCCCCTCGAAGTAGATGCATTAAGGCGTCAACAACCCATTTAACTGAATAAGACAGATGCAGCGAACAAAAGGTGGATGAATGTAGAAGTCTATGAAACTATGTGAGCACATTAATAAAGTACGTCACGTGTGTGTGCTGGGGGAATCAAAAATCAGTGCCAATGGCAGCAACTGATATTTTAAATGTAAACATTGCACTTAAAAGAACTTTTGAGTCATGGGATGTCTTTAAGATTTTCACGCTAATATTGCAACGTTAAAAGAGAAGGAAATGAAACAGGGGATATCTGAATAAAAAAAAATATTTTCATGCTT
Source organism: Typopeltis vanoorti (assembly GCF_054136105.1). NCBI lineage: Eukaryota > Metazoa > Arthropoda > Arachnida > Uropygi > Thelyphonidae > Typopeltis > Typopeltis vanoorti. The sequence goes on from NC_143552.1 coordinate 133,300,842, forward strand.
TTCTTCCTTTTGTGAAGAACGTGTCAGGGATTCTGTCTTCGTTGTCTTTTGACTCTTCTTAACTTTAATATTCCATATATCATTCTTGCTTATTTTTCTGTTCTCCGCGTTTCTCCTGGGAGGAGAGAAAAATGCGACGAATATTTCAGAAGTCAGAATTTTTATTTTGTTTTATTTATTAATTATTATTATGTTTATTCATGAATTATTATTATTTTTTATATTTATTAATTTTTATTTTTTATTTATTAATTTTTATTTATTTATTTATTTTTATTATTTTTTTTATTTATTAATTTTTATTTTTTGCAAACACTTTTAATTTTCTATCCAGAAGATCACGATACATAATTGATAAACATAACAAACAAATGAGTCACGTGCTCAGTTGACTCTAATCCAAACACTGTCAATTGACACGAACAGGATGATCCTTCTCGAAATAAAATTTGTTTCTTATTTCTCTCTCTCTCTCTCTCTCTCTCTCTCTTTCGCTCTTTCTTTTTCTTCTCGCTTCTTTTTACTATTCTATCTTTCTTTATTCGTCTGCTATTTCCTCTTTCTGTTTATTTTTCTCTTTTCGTTTCTTTTCTTTTTGTATTTCATTTTTCTTCATTGTATCTTCATTAATTTCTCTTTATTTCATTCTTTCGTTCTTTCATTCATCAATTATCTCTTTTATTCTTCCCTTTCTTTTATATTTTCTTTTTCTTTCTTTGCTTGCTATAAAAAACTTTGTAGGAAGAATATTTTTCTTTCTTTATTTATTTAAAAAAAAACATGAATCAATTGTTTGAAGTCTGCACGGAACGTTTATAGTCTATTTACAATTGATAACAGAGAGTTGATCTCATTTGGAGATACCAAGAATTATTCCTTTCTCAAAGCGAGAGCCTGTGAGAACAAAACGTAGGTCATGACACATGTAAGCTTAGATGTTTAACGATCTATTCGGTCGAGTTTTTATTTCGTATTGGGTTCCTCCCCTGTTCCTTAGGATGGGTTGAGCCCTCCTAGTGAGGGATTAAGTACGTATTTATGACTGTAAATCCATGTGTGTCACGGGGCCGGTTTATCTGTTCTGGGGGACGAAAAACCCGAGTTTCCGGGAGAAAAAATCCTCTACTTCCGTACGAGACTGACTAAACTCACCTTTAGTCGAAAGAGACCAGATAAAAGTTTATCACGTCACTGAGTGGAAAAACCTTGGTTTTTCCGATCAAGGTCTATACCGACTGAGCAACAAAGGTTCTATTTAATTGAGGCAACTACAGTTACTCTTGTTTTCATTTTTGTCTCTTTTAAATTTTTGCGTAACTTTTTTATAATTTAACATTTTATGTAGCTGCTTTTCCTTTAATTTCTCCAAAACGTATCTGTCCATCTACCAATCCAATGCCATCTCTGTTTATTCCAATCTTCATGCTTATAAATTCATAGCTATGTTCTTTTTTATCAGAAGAAAGATTGCCAAGAATCTATTTTTCTAGAATAATTAGAATGAATGCCTAATATATTCAATTTATAGTGTAAACTCTTCTTTGCAAGGCGTTGTTCTCGATGAAGAGAGAGAGAGAGCTTGCATCAGTATTCGAGTGGTTTCATATCCTTCCAATTAGCATCACCAATTTTCGAGTCTTAATGTTGTAAGAGAACAGCGAATAGTAGTGGTATGTTAAAGTAATCGGTGTAGGGTCTTACCGAGAGAATACATCTGCCTTTTAAAATGTTCTATTTTTCAACTAAGGCCTGGAGAATTTCCAGCTTATAGTGAATTCTAAGAAGAACCCACTCTATCTGATTAAAACTGCTTTAACTGGAAGTTAGCAACGTCTCACATTATTGAAGTTACCCATCATTAATCACCAAACACAAATGTTCCACTTTCATCTGCCAATACGTACACATCGATCTCAGAACTTGTGGCAAAACTATTTTGTAAATATTTTAGATGACCCAAAGCGTGGCGGCATTTTTATTTTAGAAGGTATATAGTTTTAATTAGAAAATAATATGGATTTCTTTTTTTATCTGTAGAGACATGAAAGAATGAATGGTATCTACAGTAGATACATTGAGTGTTAGTGATAGCAACCAACCAGGCTTCCAATAGAATTTCTTGTTTCCATTTGCTTTAGAAGAAGTATTGTGGGACAGATGGCATCTATGTATGGGCGCCTGTGTCGCATTCGGTGCAGAAGCGAAGTTCTCAAAAGATTACGTCACGCACACACACACACGCACACACACACATACGCAACGTATTTCGTTTAAAGTGAAAAACTCTTTTCTACGGAACGACAGCCAAAATATCCTCCTAACAAGATCTTGTGCAGTGTAAACGGACTGCTAGCGAATAGTGTCATAGCTGACAGCTTTGTTAAGTCCGCTGAAGTAACCCATCCACCAAAGGTGTCACGAGTGAAAACTGTTAGCAAAACACTCCTTAATACCAAGTTTTTCGTATTTCAGTGTCGATCACTACAAGCATCAGTTGAAGGGAAAAGTGAAGCACGGAGGAACCTCATAGTAGGGATATACTTGGATCAATATTTAAGAGGAAAAATCTTCAATAATTATCGAATAAATACGATAAGCGATTAAGTAGAAACATTATGTAATGTTTCTGTTATTCCCTGTCCAAGCGCTAGATTGTATACCTAAAGGTTTAAACGTTTGTGCATAACTTGATTATTTTAATTAGATGAAAACTTACGAACGAATTACTTTCAATGTGGGATAAAATGCCGACAATGATTAATATAAGGATTCAATTAATAATATATATTTTATTACATAATATTCTGTATTAGCAAGGTCCCCCCCCCGGAAACTCAGGTTTTTCATCTGGCATATAGAAAAATTAGCCATAAGAACACACGCAACTTAAAGACAAAAATATTATTGGCGGTAGTGGGCGATAGGTGGCGTCGTGTGTTGTTGATGATAGTAGTATCGTTTAGATTAAATAAGGGAGACGGTGAGTTGTGTGTAATGAGTAGTGGACCCTCACACGATTATCCCTCCACTCCCTTGATATGTTACGTAGTAATAATAATAATTATTATTTTTATTATTATTATACCTAAACTGACTAATGCATTTCGGCTTAATTATTTTGTTTGCTTTTTATTTAAAAATACTCAGAATTAAACTGGAATATGTTAAAGAATTTGGCTTACTTGTTGCTATTACTGGCCTAATTCTTTGCATTTGCTTGCTTAGAAGACTCTGGCCTTGATTTTCCTTCATCAGAAAGTTCTTCATAAAGTGAAAACATTTAACGATTTATACACTGATGAGCCAAAAGATTATGACCACCTAATTAGTAGAGTGTTGAGTCTCCTTTGGTCAAAACAAATTCTTGCACTTGTCTTAGCACTAACTCCACCAGGCCAAGAAGATGTCCTTAGATTATTCTGGACCAACTACATAGAATAAAGTCCTGGATGTCAATGTGAGCGAAGCACTGGCGTCGATTGTCAAATGATGTGTTCCACATGATCCCAGAAATGATGGGATTCATAGCAGGAGAACTTGGCGTCAGAAAAGCACATGGAACGATGCTTTGCACAATGTGACCCTTGTGACACAAGGCGTTGTCTTGTTGGAAGAATCCAAATACATTAGGCGAGATTGTCATCACCATATAGGGGAATACTGTCCGACATAATCCACAGTAAGAATAGGAGGTCAACATGTTCAATGGGGATGCGAGGGCTCAGTGATATCAATGAGTACCTCATACCAGGATACTGCTGCCGCTGGCCTGTTTTCGGTCAACCGTGCAGTCTGGTTAGTTGGATACATGCTGGATGTCATAATGTTTTGAATCATTAGCGTATATTATTATCAATAAAGCATTGCGATCTACACAATGGTTAGTCTAGTCTTGTGCTACCAATAATTTTTTTAGTCGTCTAAATAAGCTACAACAAGCGCAACTATATTTTATCATGATGGCCAGAATTATGTGCAGATTGGCCTTGTTTACTATAATGAAAGGTAATATACCAAGGAATATTATTATTATCATGTAGTGAAATTGTGGACTGTTAATTTTATTTAAAAAATCGCACTACGTACTTGCAACATAAAGTTTTCACCCACCCACACAGTTTATTTAAACAGAATGTTGGGATTAAAGATACTTCTAATTCTTTATCAGATATATATACTGTAAATCTTACCTTTTCGAGACTGTGATATCGTAATCACACTCCAAATGTTTTTCCACTGCAATGTTATTCTTCCTAAAATTGAACGAAAAACGAAATGAAATTTAATGAAAATAAAATAAAAAAAAACTAATGGTCATAAAAGAATACTTCACCATATTTTTAACTCACCCGTGCGATTTCATTCAGACTATTGACATTATAGCATGCTTCAGGTCTGTCAAACCCATGACTAACTGTCAGTGGCGCACCCAGAGGGAAGGGACAAAGGGCCCTTCCCCCCCAAAGAAAAAGGAAAAAAAACACTAGAAAATTTTCCAAAAATCTTTTCCTAATTGAAATTCATTTTTTTATATATGTTGTGTCGTATCTTCTATTTCTGCACTACTTATGAATTAACAATCATTTCAGATGCTAAGTCATATGTCGTATGCGATGCGTAATGTGTATTCTCAAATCGTCTACTCAACCCCCCCAAAGAAAAAGGAAAAAAACACCAGAAAATTTTCCAAAAATCTTTTCCTAATTGAAATTCATTTTTTTATATATGTTGTGTCGTATCTTCTATTTCTACACTACTTATGAATTAACGATCATTTCAGATGCTCAGTCATATATCGTATGCGATGCGTAGTGTGTATTCTCAAATCGTCTATTCAACTCCCCCCCCCCCCCTCAACCAAGATTAAATCCTAAGTGCGCTACTACTAACTGTTGGTTGCGTTTCATTATCAGCAAATTTCCAAATTCTAGATTTTGCTTGAAACTGGTTTGTTCTACAGATTATTTGGTTTCTTAAATTTCCAACCTTGCTTGGTAGAATATGGCCGTCTTAATCTCCGTCACGGATGGAGATTAATTAGGCCTAATTTGGCGAAAACTAATTCACATGCTTATGTTCATCTTACTTACAAGATTATACCTGATTTTCACTACTACTACTATAAGCATACCTAACATTTTGTCTTATCGAAAAATAATCACACTAAACCTATAGACCATGGATGTCCAATCTTTTGGCTTGCCTGGGCCACATTGAGTGAAGAGGAATTGTCTTGGGCCACATATAAAATTGTTAATGTATATAAGTAACAACAGTTCTTTTATTTTTGTAAACATTTTTTTATACAAAGAAGGCAGTATAAACACAAAACTAGTAAAATATTTGGCCTTGTTTACGTGAAACCAATGCATCAATGTCTGGTTCGATGGAAGTGGTTGCAATTCGTATTGAGGTGAGCTCTCAAAGTTCTCGTCAGATATTTTTGATCTAACTTTACTCTTCGTATGCTTCATTCTTGAAAATAGTTGTTCACAAATGTACGTACTACCAAAAAGCGATGACATGAATAAAGCGTGATTATGAAGCGAAGAATATTTTTCTCTGGGAAGATCTTCAATGTAGCAAAGAGACATGATCAAATTTTTCTTTGAGTTGTTGAATATCTGATTGCAACTCTATACATTCCATTTGAAAACTCGAAGGCAATGTATTTAGGTCGACTGAAAATGGAGTCGCAAATATACAAAAAAATTGATAATTTTTTCTGAAATCTTGAAACCTATTCTCAAATTCCTGTATCAGAACGGACAGAAAGACAGCATATTTTTCGCATCAAGTATTAATGTTAAACGTTTCAAATCTTTTGGGGCTTATATGTAAGTAAAGCCGTCTCTACAAATTAGGACGATCTCTAGACCACTTCATAGTGGCCGAAAGACCGCTATGAAGTGGTCTAGAGTGGTCCAACTCAGCATTGGTTCCACTTAGTGACGGGCCCACCCACCACCGAGCAGAACCGCTCATATTCCAGGGAAAAGCATCTACTGACGAGGCCCCTCATTGGCCACGCCGGAGAACACCCTTCCCGGAGACTCAAAATGCTCTCTCAGGACAAATCCCCTCTCACTGAGAGCAAAATTCCGGAAGAAACCCAACATAGCGCGAAACTCTGCGTCTATATATATATATATGTAGAAAGTATTTTTACCTTGGGTATAATTATGTTAAAGATACCAAGCAATTTTCTAGCCTAGCTCCCACTGATGAGACCTCAAAAAAAGGTCGAAAGCGGTCTGGGTAGTGGCCCCTTGCCTTTAATACAAAATATCATACATCCCCTTCTTGGAGATGTGTTTTGGCATTAAGGGTAAATATTAAGATTAGTGATCGGAGCTTGTTCCACCTCTACCACGAGTTGCCTTGGTCTTGCACTACCTGTAGGATCAGTTAGTCTTGCATCACTTGCAGGCGCAAACTTGACATTTTTGTCTGTTTGCTTACTTGGGAAAAATGGAGTAAAACCAGGTTTAAAATTGCTTGGTATCTTTAACATATATATATATATATATATATATATAAGAAACCCAACATAGCGCGAATATATTTTTTTTTTTTTTTTTTAGTCGCCTTACGACACGCATAGGCGCTACTCTTATCCCAGCCACCACACGGGAATCTTATGTGGCCGCATTACTAACAATACTAACAATACAGGCCGTCCATGGGTTTCCATGCTATAGCGTTAATATTTATTTCCTCTATTATTTCCTCTATACAAAACTAAAAAACTTCCATGCAATAGCTTTAATATTTATTTCCTCTATACAAAACTAAAAGGTGTTGTTATATTTCAATTAGTTGGAATGATTTAATTTAAATATATTTAATAATGTATATTATTTAGAGTAAATATAATAAAATCATTATATTTAATATATATTAAATCAAATAAAAGGAAAACCCATGCAGATGAACCACGTTTTATTTCTCAATTCCACTAATCTATCGTTAAATATGATACAGTAAGTAACAGAAATGAACTACATACGAATGAAGAAAACATTGATATCACTTATAAATAATAACATTTGTGTGTGTGTGTGTGTGTGTGTGTAAAGGAAACATCTTTTTAGTTCCTAAATTTCTTTATATTTTTCTAGTTTGTTTCTTAGAGAGAGGTTTTTTTTCTTTTCCCTAAATTAACCTTACAATAAGAATTTGATACGTTTATGCATCCCCCCCCCTCCCCACTACTAATAACGACATAAAAATACAAGCTCAATCTATGTAAGCAGAACGATGAATTGCATGCTTACTCGAACGCGCACGTACATACAAGCACGACGTTAACATCGGTATCTTCGAATACTTAATTCGAAGTAGGAGCACGGAAGGCTGGTTTATAAGAAGCTTTAATGAACAGAAATTTCCGCAAGACTTTTCTTCAGGGAAGAAAAGTATATGTGAGGTTGTGACTTGGAAGAAGGAATTTTCTTTTTCTTATACCGGAACATTCGTTTTCCTTACAATGGAGGATAATGAGAGAGAGAGAGAGAGAGAGAGAGAGAGATGTTTACACTTAATGACTTCCTTTACCTATATTTCCTATGCACTGACTGTGGATTTCTTCCAGCTTCTCCTTCCATTGGATGTATCTCGTTTAAGTCATTATCGTATTTCCTTTGCTTTTATAACGGCTAAAGCTCTCTCTCTCTCTCTCTCTCTCTCTCTCTCTCTCTCTCTCTCTCTCTCACACACACACACACATACACGCGCACGCGCCATTCTTTTAATTCAAATATGCTACTTACCTTTATGCATTTGCATATTTGCATTGCTATCACCGTTTTAAGGAATCGTATTCAGTTTCCATCCGGATGCTTCTGTAGCACACACACGGTTGCTTGAAACGTTTTCCAAGAATAATATGCCCATAATATAACCAGTTGGCATGCATGCAGCTAAACTAACCTACTCCGATCTGGATCTATTCTCCCTCTTGGCATCCCACATAGCAAAGGTAACATATTTAGCACACGGGGATAGAGGAAGAGAAAAAGGAAATAGGAAAAAAGAATACCAAATTCCGATGGAACAGGGTGGTGAATCCTTATTCGCGTAGTATCCTATGTCTATATACATACTGAATGTGTTCTTCTAGTCCATTTGTTTTAAGGGGAGAAAAATCTCCACCTCCGTATGAGACCGGATAACTCTAACTCAATATTTAATCGAAAACACCTGATAAAGGTTCCTCATGTCAAGAATGAATTCAAACTCCCGTCTTTCTAACTAAAGGGGTCGTCTAAACCAACTCCGCTATGTAGGCTCATTCATATTCAGATATCTTTAAATAACATTGACATTCTGATTGACTCACTTTTTTTTTGTATAGTATGGCTAACTTCCATTTAAAATTATTTACAGATCCATCTACTGGTAGAATGAGGTACTAAATGAAACCAGAGCACGCAGTGTTCTATCAGTGCTCATGCACAATGACCCAAACAATTCCCGAGTGCATCAATGCGAGTTAACGCAGAATTAAATCCGCCTTGTGTGAAATAATTTTAAGATTCCAACGTAAACAACACCGTACAGCATAATCAATAAACATTGCACGCTATTTACTACTATTTGCGCAACTACTCAGTTGAAATGCTTTTTCTTTTATTCTTTCTCCGAAGTTTGATGTAATTGCTATCTTGTGGTTAAGACTAGCAAGTCTGAAAATTGATCGAATCAATCCAAGTCCGGAGATGAACTAAAAACAGTGCCACGCTTTGAAGATAATCGATAAATTGTAGTAATGTGATAGGATGAGAGCAGGGTGAGATGAGGGTCCAGTGACCTGTACTAGTTGTGCCATTTGAGCCAAGTAACACTTTTCGAAAAACGTTAAGTACATATTGTCTGACGCGTTTGTACAACGAAGAACGGAAGGCTTTTTTTTTCCTGAATGCTTTCGACGCTTTTAGAAATGCATTATGGGAAATTATATTCAAATTATTATTCGCTTAATTTAGGAGAGTCTTTCAAGGAAATTAGAGTGGCAGGTTTTATCTCATTGAGATACAGGTAATTACTGATCCAAATCCACTTTTTGTTTTTTTGCCTTTGGATTTTTATCGTTGTTTAATTATAAAAAAAATATTTGTCTTCAGAGTATACGCTTCAGAGATCTTTACAGATTAAGTGACTCTTAGTACAGTGTGCAAGGTTTGGAAGATGTTAATAAGGCACAATTATAATTACGCATGCGTATCAAAAATGACTCATTGAAAAAAGGAGAGATTAAAGAATTCATTAAAAGATTCGTTTTTTTTATTGAAATATGTTGTTGCTGTATTATTTAAACTATTCTTGTAAGCTACAGTGTTAATTTCATTATTACGTGCAGCATTTAAAACTTACATTGTGATGGAATGTACCTAAAATAGATTCATATATTTCATAACAATAAAAACAGTTGAAGCATTTAACATCTGATGCGAATTATAAATATTTTAAACTTTTTCATTGTTATTAAAATCTATTTCAGCTACATTTCGAAACAATATATGAGTTTGAAATGCTTTTGTTTATTGTTATGAAATGTACAAATCTATTTCAGGTGCATGTCACAACAATATATGATTCGGAAATGCTCTTTTATTGTTATGAAATGTAAAAATTTATGTCAGTGGATTTCACAACAATATATGACTTTGAAATGCTTCTTTATTGTTATGAAACGTACAAATCTCTTTCAGGTGTATTTCACGACAATGTATAACATTGAAATGCTTTTTTACTGTTATGAAATGTACAAATCTATTTCAGGTGCATTTCGACTTAGGAATGCTTCTTTATTGTTATGAAATGTTCAAATCTACTTCAGGTGCATTTCACAACAATATATAACATTGAAATGCTTCTTTATTGTTATGAAATGTACAAAGCTATTTCAAGTACATTTCACAACAATGTGTGAGTTTTAAATGCTGCACCTAATAATGAAATTTACACTATAGTTTACAAGAATTTTTTGAATACGACAACAAAATACATTACAATATTCCTAGTTGCTAACAGTCATTCCAGGCACGTGTTACAATAACTTCAAAAAGCCGAACTGGTCCAAATTGTGAATATTTCAATATTTCACTTCTCTCTTTATCTCCAAAGACACATGAAAGTAGCAATATTTTTACAGATGTCTACGCCGAAGATATCGATTTATGATGATCGGAGAAAGAAAGATAATGAATCAAACCCACGTGCTTTCTAATAACGCCGAACCCCAGCTGAGAAAGAGCTGCATCGTATGTAGTCCACTAAGAAACTACTCCTAATACAGTAAAGCCGCTCATAAGATACAGCTGTAGCCCAACCGGATATGAAAAAGGAAGCCGAGATACGATACATTCTTGTGATATCAGTACAGCTATTGTGGTTTCATTGAATACATACAGAAACCTTTGAACATCTTTTCTATTTTTACCGTATCTTGATAAAGCAAGAGGTAGGCCTGTTTTTTTTTTTTTCCATGTAGTGTCATGAAAATTTCGTTGGCAACATTTAAAGTTTTACGTTAAGGTTGATATTATGTGCATGTTTCAATAAAATCTATTAGATGACTGTTTCAAGAAATATCTGGGCATTTTGCTGCCGAGTATCTTTTATATCATTCTAATAGAATATTTATTGTACATCATGTTGGAGACGAGTGGGTTTAATCTGCAAGTTTGCACTGATCCAGCACGGTATTGGTGAGGAGTAGAAAGTAATTAAGAACATGGGAATTTCGTGTATTATGTCTGTCAATGCGTATATTCTAGGGACTAAGTTTGTTTGTTTGACGAGTGAAAATACCTTGCTGTCTCCATATAAGATAAAGTCGTCGAAAATTCATAGTTCAGGTTCTGTTCTCGGAGAATTACAACGAGACCACCCACAGATTATTATTATTATTATTATTATTATTATTATTATTATTATTATTATTATTATTATTATTATTATTATCGGCCGTTATCCGACCAATTCAGCACACAATAAGTCGTATGCTTCTTGAGAGGATATACTAAGCGACTTAGTGATGCGAAGAGAAAGGATTTGAAACGTCCTGTATTATTTTCATTTTATAAATCCAGTGACTTAGTTTCTTAATAAAGTCATAGCTATTTCATAAATTTGGGAGCCTGAAGTTTAAGTTCGTAGAATTTCCTTTTTTCCCAATAGAGTCTGTCTTTTACATTGGATTGAAAAACAAGTTCTTGAACATGCACACAAATAAAATAAAATAAAGAGCTTGAAACAGCTTCGAGATATTGGAATATAACTAATTATATTCAGCTATAACTAATAACATTCGTTGGCCTGCTTGACCTAGTAGTTAGCGAAACGCTAAACACTTTGAAAGCCGCAATGGTCACCGATGTTTGTGATTTTCTTTTTTTTCTTTCTTTTTTTTTTTTTTCTTGGATGGGAGACAAATTTTGTTGCCCAGTGTTCAGACCACCGCTCCGATAACTGCAGGGTCTAACCGGCAGAATTATGTGAAAAGTAAATCAAGATAAAAAATATATATATATAATTTGTTTTAAAAAATAGAAAAATATCCTTAGCTCACCCATGATGTTAACACGCTATAGGATTTGCAATCTTTCGTCTGTAGGAGTCACATAAAACAAACAGGAGGATACACATCCGGAAGTTACAATCAATCACAAAAGTCTACGCTATGCAGTAACGTTTCGTATATTGACCGTAATACTATGTAGATTTTATTTAATCATTTCTATGGCAGATAATTACAGGAAAGTTTTGCAATCCTTCATTCGGCTAGTCGCTTTCTGGCGGAGGTAAGCAGATTTTTTCTCCAGAAACTCAATTTTTAATCCCGTTATTAAAAAAAATCAACTTCAGAATTCACACTGTTTCAGACATATTTATGACCCACGAGATGGCCCGCAACTCGTGATAGCCTCGAGTTCAATATCAGTGATGACTGAAGGGTGGAGATCAGCTGCCCACCGATGTTCTAAGAGTTAGATAGGAGCTAAAGGAGCTTCGCCTGTTTCCTTTCGGAACAAAGAACGTTAGATAATTTATTTATTGATTATGATTTTCATCGAAGATTTCAAACCACCATCCTCTTGCTTACTGGAGAATTAAAATCTCCTGGAAAAGTTCCATGTTTTTATCTCTGGAATAGGGTTGCCTGATTATCTTATCCCTACTCCTAGTCCACCATCTGTGATAACGTAAAAGAATTGCTAAAAGGAATTATGGAATAATCCGAGAAACGGGTGCACTTCTGTTCATGATGATTCAAACGATTTAAACTGAATTTGAATAAACATTCTAAATATTAAATGTTATCAGAATTGTCCAGTTAAAGTAGCTCCTTCATATGCGCATGGAAAGATAGATAAATCGATGCTAGAAGATGAATAGTTTCTCAAATGAACTTCCCTGATTTTGCACTCTACACCTGAAAAGAAATTTCAACTCGTTAAACATATTCTGTGGTATTTTTTATGTTTTTCTGTTTACTAGCTTCTCATCGGGTTCTCATTAAGTGAAAACTAACTTAGTCCATGTGTCATAGCCAAATATTTCAAATTTAAAAATTTCGAAATTGAATAAAAATTTTATTAGAATACAACCTGACCTGGGTTGTCTTAGCATTGCATTACTGAAGCCATCTATGCTCTCTCTCTCTCTCTCTCTCTCTCTCTCTCTTTCTTCAATGAAAATCACTTAGTTTTTGGAATTCACTTATCATTGTTTGTATTTTCAAATTTAATTCCCTGACATACAACAAACTACATTCCATGACACACAAGACTGTTAAACACTTAGTATGCCATTTGTATTAAATAGTCTGTGATTTTTTCATGATGTATGAGACCATCGCTTTAACTATCGGAAGCCTGCGTCGCTCGAAAAATTAGCACGGATGATCTCAGATGTAGGGTTTCGGGATTTTGTTGTTATTTCGCCAACTGTATCATATACAGTTGGCGAAAACAGAAAGAACAACTACTGAAGATGCCAAAAAAGAAGAGGGCCTTAACAGGAAATCCAGCAAAATGGCCAAACTTGGAGCAGAGGCTTAAGACATGGATTATGGAGCAGCGCCAGAGTCGGATATATGTGTCAACCAAGCTTATTCAATATCAGGCAAAAAGGTGTGCAAGAGAAATGAACATTGTTGATTTCACAGGAAAGGCAAAATGATGCTTCAACTTCATGAGGTTGGCCATAAAAATACGAACCAAGTTAGTCCAGAAAATGCCACCAGCTTATGAGGATAAAATCAAACAGTTTTACTCTTATGTCATAAAACTTCGGAAAAAATATGCTTTTGAACCAAATCAGATTGTAAATATGGATGAGGTGCCTTCTCAATTTTGATGTGCCTTCCAACAGAACTGTTGATATTAAAGGGGCAAAACAGTGGCAATCAAAACAAGCGGTCATGAAAAGACACACTATACTGCTCTCCTTTCACGCTGTGCAGATACTACCAAACTGCTTCCTATGATCATTTTTAAGAGGAAAACGTCTCCTAAAGAGAGCATACCACCTGGTGTTCTTGTCCAAGTTCATGAGAACGGCTGGATGAATGAAGAGTTCATGGCTATTTGGTGTACAAAGATTTGGTCCAGAACACCTGGAGGGCTCTCGAAGAAGAGGCCAGCTGTGCTCGTGTTTGATCAGTTCCGAGCACATTTAACAGAAAAGACAAAAAGGGTTGCAGCGGATTTGCGAACACAGCTAGCAGTTATTCCTGGTGGACTTACAGGTCAGCCACTAGATATTTCTATCAACAAGCCGTTCAAAGCTCTGATAAAAGAAGAATGGAATAAATGGATGCAAAAAGCAGGTAATAACTTGACACCGACAAGAAGAGCGAAAACACCAACCATTACTGAGGTATGCAAATTGGTCATAAACTGATGGAGTCAAGCAAGAGGTGGTTGTGAAGTCCTTCAAGAAATGTGGAATCAGCAATGCCATAGACGGAATTGAGGATGATCTCATATATATAGACAATGACTTAGAAGATAGCAATGATGCAGTAGAGGTTGAAGAAAGTGATATTTCTTGAACTAATAGCGATGAAGAAAATGATATGTCCAGAACTGAGAGTGATGCATAATTTCTTAGCGTGTATCTTAAAAATATTACCTAATTACTAAATATACTTTGAATATTTAAAATAATATCAAATGTGTTCTGTTTTATGTTTAAAATATTGATTTCTTAATTTTGAGTTCGTCTTATACATGGGGGCGTCTTATGCACGGAAACATACCGTATTAGGGTTACCTAGTAATTTTATAAACTTGGTTATTTTAAGTCCTAATCCCAAGTATGCAAACAATTAAGTTTGCGCCTGAAACATAGTTCAAGTCTAAAGATGGTACAACACCAGGGAAACTCATTGTAAAGCTCTAATCACTATTTTTAGTATTTTCCCATAATGTAAAGTACATCTCATCTCACTATCTTACTAAAAGATGTATACTGCAATACATTATGGGTGGGGTCACTACCCAGACCGGTTTCAACCTTTTTTGAGGTCTCCTCAGTGAGTAGCTAGACCCTAAAAATACCAAGGTTTTAATACAGAGCCTTATCAACTTTACCTATAGAAGTTGCTGCAAGGTGTTTTTATTTTTAATAAGAATCTCATCTCTGGAGAAAATAGAGATGTAATTAATTTTTTAACTTGGGAATACTGTATATTAGAGTTACCAAGTAATTTTATAAGCTTGGTTATTTAACTCCTAACCTTGGTATTTAAGGTCTAGCTACTCACTGAGGATACCTCAAAAAAGGTTGAAGCCGGTCTGGGTAGCGACCCCACCCATAATGTATTGCAGTATACATCTTTTAGTGAGATGTGCTTTACATTAAGGGAGAATACTAAGAATAGTGATCAGAGCTTTACCCACCTTTACAATGAGTTGCCCTGGTGTTGTACCATCTTTAGACTTGAACTATGTTTCGTTAAAAAATAATTATATATATATATATATTCAAAATTTTAAGCAACATTAAACTTCCTAAAATCTCATAATTAGGAGGACTCAACCAATATAAGAAAGGACAAGAATTGAATGGATGGATGGATAATACATTTAGTAGATTTATTTACGCATTTTTAAGGTGAATTCATCTTAAAAAATAGACTGAGCTCAGTGTTATGCTTAGAACAAAGTAGGTGATGATGATTTGTTTTTTGCACGTAGCGTGTATTCTGTAAATCGTCTTGTCTCTTTACAGATATGAAAAGCAATATTTTCTATCTATTTAACCTCAGACTGACTGACTTAACATTTGAATTCCGTCAATTCAATTCCCAAAGTCATCAAGAGATATACGGATCTACTGGCGTCGAAATTTATGCATTCCTTTCTTGTCTTCCCTCCCCCTCCCCAATTCATAACAAATCATCGTGTTTATTTACCTGTAACATAAAACTTGATTTACTGCAAATAGGATATTTTTCTCTGCCTTACAAGATCGCTCCAATAAATGTTTTTCCTGATCTTTTTTAGTAACGAAAACAACCGAGTTTAGAGACGCTGACAAATTTCGGAAACCCAATATAAACCGTTTTTGGTAGTCCCAGTGAAATTACATAAAAGCGCATCTGGTTAAGATAAAGCCAGACGAAGAGAGAGAGAGAGAGAGAGAGAGAGAGAGAGAGAGAGAGAGAGAGAGAGAGAGAGAGAGAGAGATGAGAAAATAGAAATTTATCACAGTTACGAAGCAAACCTTTAACAGGGAACAGAGAAATTGATCACATGTTTATATTCGGGAAAGCCTGAAAAAACGTATGACTGCGACTTCATTTAAATCAATAAAATCCGTAAAGACAAACTCTCTGGCAACAGATAAAAAAATGCCCGCAGACTTCGTCTAATGTATGCAAATTACTTTCTCATTCCAACGGGGAATTTTTTCTTTCTTTTTATGGAAAGCGAGAAAGACATATGATATTTCCTGATCGCAGGAATTACATTAGATCTGCTAAGATGAACACACTCGGATATCTTTGAAATTGGACTTTCTTTGCTGACTGGAGTTGGGTTTCTTTTAAGAAAAGTTCCAGTTTTTGTTGTAATTTCTAATGCTACTGATTTCATAAAACGAACAGATAGCGAATAAATATTGTTTAGTTGAAATCGATGTTATCTCTGTTTAAGTTATTTTGTATACAACAGCGATGACCCGCAGGTATGATCCTTGTGATTCTATCTAGACAGTGGAAATTGGGATATTTTTTCGGAAGTATTTCTATATTATTTTATTTAAATTTTAATACTTTTGAAGGGAATAGATGGGTGAAGCAAGAATGCTTTTCACATTTCCCTTTATCTGTAGAAGAAAATGTATCGATGGGGTGTTTTTCAGATATAAGCTCTGGTCTTGGTGGGGTAACAGCAATAACCGAGTCTCAGTTAAAACTTCATTGACCATCCATTACCCTCCCCAAATTTTAATGCTTAGTCTTTACAAGGACTGGCTTAAAGGGGCGAAGCAAGAATGCCTTCATCTTCCCCGTTATCTGTAGAGGACAGTGTAAGGATAAGGTGTTATTGAGCTATATAAATAAAGATCATGGCAGGAGGGTAACAGCAATAACCGAGCCTCAGTTAAAACTTCATTGATTCCATTACCCTTCCCAAATTTTAATGCTTAGTCCTTATAAGGACTGGCTTAAAGGGGCGAAGCAAGAATGCTTTTCATCTTCCCCGTTATCTGTAGAGGAGTGTAAGGATAAAGTGTTATTGAGCTATATAAATAAAGCTCTGATCATGGCAGGAGGGTAACAGCAATAGCCTAGCCTCAGCTAGAACTTCATTGGCTACAGCATTGCCATCCATTACCCTCCCTGGGTACCCATTTTAGTCGCCTCGCACGACATGCATGAGCTACATTGGGGCTATTCTTATCCCGGCCACCACACGGAGGCAACGTTAATGCTTATATAGTCCTTATAAGGACTGGCTTAAAGGGGAGAAGCAAGAATGCTTTTCATATTCCCCGTTATCTGTAGAGGGCAGTGTAGGGATAAGGTGTTATTGCTATTAAAGCTCTGATCATGGGAAGAGGATAACAGCAATAGCCGAGCCTCAGTTAGAACTTCATTGGCTACAGCATTTCCATCCATTACCCTCCAAGGGTATTGGATTGAATTTCATTCAATCCAATACCCTTGGAGGGTAATGGATGATAGAAACAATCTCTGATTCTATCTCTCTCCTCAAATTTTAAATTTTAATGCTGTTTGTTGAACATAAATTTAGGTTCGTATTATAGAAAGAAACATTGGGCGTGAAAGGTATTCTTCTCTTAATAAAAAGAAAACCTAAACTTGCTAATATTATATTTAACAGCTCTTTACATCTTTAATTTTCCCTACCGTTTCTTAATAGCAATATCTTATTTTTTGAAATATTGATTTGTTTAATGGTCTACCACAGAATTTCAAAAAGTATGAGACACGCTTCCCCAAGGGTATGTACAAGAAAAGTCATTAGACGTACGACGCACTTTTTAAAATTTTGATTACTTTTTTTCTCTCTTTCATATTTTTGTGGCCATATTGTCGCAGATGTTAGGTGTATTCTATAATTAATTTTTTAGTAACTAAAAAATCTAAAGGGAATTTCAATTAAACGTATCTCTTGACACGTATCGACTGATATCCGTTGGGGCAACGTCTGGTTGGTGGCACGATCGCATTCCAACCTTGTGTGTGTGTACTTGGTTCGACCTGTTTGCATTAATAGTTTAAATTCAAATAGAGAGAGAGAGAGAGAGAGAGAGATTCATAATTTATTATAAATAAATAAGAAGTTAATAAGACATTCTTCACATAGTTGACGACTCACCCATTCTGTATCAGTTCCCAGCAAAGAGGAGCGATGAATCCTTTTTAAGATCACTGCATTTGTTAGTTGAATTCCTTCATTAATTCATCGAGTAACAAATGCTGAATCTCCGTTAACTTCAAAGAGCAATTAGTACTGGTATCATAGAAAAGATGACGATTTCGCTTTGCAGAAGACATGGACTCGTCAAACTGAAACTGAAACATCCAACCAGCGATGGTGCCACTTTAAAATCTCTGCTAAAGAACCAAGAAACATGAATGCGTTTGCTGTTTAGTTTAACATGTTTTACCATGAAGCTATTCTAGATTTATTATTACCACAGAGCACCAGTCAGTGCGGAGTGTCTTTCACTTGTTTTCAACTTAAACTCTCCATTAGAACTGGAGATTTTTTTGGGAGGGAGGGGATATTCGATTCATTATGCTGCATCTAAATGCACAAAGTCATGCGATGATATCTATTATGCGAATTTTGAACTGATAAAAACAGGAAAAACACTGTAGCATCGACTCTTTTCTCTTCTGTACCTTCAACTTCCTCATTAAACGAGAATTTTCTCTTACCAAAAATGTTGGGCATAAATTAAATGGTGCTGGAACACATTTCCTGGTTTGGATTAAATTCTTTTCTGGAGTATAACAAGATGCTCTAATCCAGACATTATTGTAGAATGTCATATTGACATTATGTGATTCTTATTCTGTATTATTTCATACTTCTTTGTCAGTATGAACAGAATGAATGAAGGGGCCAAATTAACGAACACAGTTCTATTGGCATCTAATATATCACCTTTGGGAAGAGAAAGAAAGAAAGAAAATGTTACACAAAGAGAACAGCTTCGAATTCATTGCAAATATTTAAATACAATTTACATGGAAGCATAGGTCTCAATACAGCGGAGAGAGAGAAAGCGAAACTTATTATGGTTCAAACAATGCATTTAGGTCTGTATATATACATGAAAAATCTTTGAAATAATAAGATTTCTATAATCTTATTATTTCAATAATTTCAATTATTTCTATAATAATGCTTTTAAAATTGTAATGTTTATTTAACGTTTTTGGATTATTTGGAAAATGAAGAAAATGAAGACACCTTATATTTACTTCAGGACCTTATTGCTAATAAAGAAATTACCAATTGAATACCAATCTTGAAGGATTAAATATACCGTGAGATGCGGTGATTAATACCCTTGGAGGGTAATGGATGGCAATACTGTAGCCAATAAAGTACTAACTGCGGCTTGGATATTGCTGTTACCCTCCATGAGCAGAGCTTTAATAGCTCAATAACACCTTATCCTTACACTGTCCTCTATTGATAATGGGGAAGATGAAAAGCATTATTGCTTCGTCCCTTTAAGACAGTCCTTATAAGGAAGACCAATCTTGGAATTGCACACTCAAATGAAGAAAAAGTAGAAGCCCTAATTGACAATCTGGAAAATCAATGCAGCCCATCTTATGTAAACTTAAATATCAATCTCATTTACAAAGTTCATCGTAAAGTTAGAAAAGCATTAAAACAGCCTAAGGATGATTCAGAAACCATTATCCCCACATCTCCAACAGAAATAAAAAAATATTATTTCCCATCTGAAGAACAAAAAGGTTCCCGGCTCCGACGGCATTACCAATAGAATAATAAAGATACTCCCACGGAAAGCCATAATTTATCTAGTTAATATTACCAATTCCATTTTAAGATTCCAGTACGTTCCCACAGATTGGAAAATCGCTGACATTATACCTCTGAAAAATCCTGGTAATAACCTACATCTTCCCCAAAGCTACAGGCCCATCAGTCTTTTTTCCTGTCTTGGCAAAGTAACAGAAAAGGTCATCCTATCAAGACTACAATCAGCAGTGGACCAACAGAAAATAATCCCAAATGAGTAATTTGGGTTTCGCAAAGCTCACAACACAGTGCAACAAATTCACCGACTAATAGAACATATTACCCGTGGTTTTAACTGGCACCTTCACGCTGCTGCTGTATTTTTGGATGTTGCCAAGGCCTTTGATAAGGTCTGGCATCAAGGCCTTATCTTCAAACTAATTGAAAACAATATCCCAATTAAACTAGTGAAACTCATATACTCATATATTAGTGAAAGATACATGCAAGTAAAACTCAACGGAATTGTGTCATCAAGGCGCAAAATCCTGGCTGGAGTACCTCAGGGTTCTCTTCTGGCCCCAACACTTTTCACAACTTACATGGCAGATATTCCTCTCAATTAAAGAACAACCATTACGGCCCTTTATGCCGACGACACCGCTATTCTAGCAAGATCGCTCAGCCCTCGCCTAGCAATCACCAGACTCCAAGGAAGTATCAATGAGCTAGCAAACTGGTTTACCAACTGGAGGATTCAAGTGAACCCCCCTTAAGCTCAGCCATGCTGTTTTCTAGGAGAAAGGTCTGCATTAAAGAAGACATCCTGCTCTCTGGTCATAAGATCCCATGGCAATCAGAGACCAAATATCTTGGGGGTATTAATGGATAAGAAACTCCTTTTTAACAAGCACATCAATCTCATTGGCTCCAAATCTTCCAAAGTAATAGCACAGCTCTACTCATTAATCAACCGCAAGAGCAAATTGAACCTACATAATAAATTGCTTCTTTACCGGATGGTAATACGTCCAGTCATTCCCTACGCCTCACCAGCATTGAGTCACACTTCGAGATCAAACATTTTAAAATTGCAGAGAATCCAAAACAAATGCCTTAGGATGATCCTGGTGCACCATGGTTCATCAGAAATTCACAGATTCACCGAGAAACCGGCACTCCATACACCTCCTCCCTTCTTCGTGATCTTGCAGAAAAATTCTTCGTGAAGTCAAGTTCACATTCAAACCCGCTGATTGTACAAGCTGTCATTTCAATTACAATGAAACTGATTACTACACACACGAAAGACCGAAGGCTATTCTTCTCTCAACTGATCATAGCTAACACAACTTCCCCCAGAGGGGGAACTTAATTGCTCACAAATCTCCCTTTCCCAAACAATTCTCATTACAGATAAAGGGAATATGAAAAGCACTGTTGCTTCACCCATCCTGTCAGTAACGTTAATGGTAAGATGGTCACAAGTAGGTATGAAATTACCGATTAATTTTCAGCCTTGAGCAATAAGATAATATTAGCCGGTTATCCGGTAGTTCATAGACTTCCAATTCCTTTTCCGGTATTAGCGAGCGTAACGAAGATGATATGTTTGTTTCATTCTTTAAATGATTTACTTTATTTGCATTTCATGTCAAATGTTTGAAGTTAGAATTAGGTTACTTTCACTTCACAAGTTGTTATTGCTCGTGTTAATGTTACTTTAGAAGTAACTCTTGACTGTACTGGTGTAAGTCAGTCTGTATGGATGATTTTCTTTACTTGGAAAGACTAATGTGCGAATCCAGTCTAGGACGGGAAGAACCTTTGAAGGACACTTCAACTGAAGGTGGGTTAGTCTCATAAGAAGGTGACAGGAATTTCCCACCACGAAATTAGGAATTTTCATCCCTACCAAACGGACAATAAGAACAGCAATTAATACACACATTAGATATGATTCATCTATTCCACCTTGGTAGATATTAGGCATTATCACCATAATTACATGCACAGAATTGTATTTTCTTCAGTTATAATTACAACGATTTACGCCGATTGATAAAAATATAATATCGTTAGCAATGCTATTCAAGGAGATACTACTATTAACTTAAAGGAAAGCGTATATCAAATAGATATTCCTTATCCAAGCACCAGTGGTTGTAATTCGAGCTTCTTGGCAGAGCACTGAATCTTTTATTTCTATGTTAAGAACTGACTAGAGTAACTGGGAACGGACTGAAAACAAAAATACGTATTGAATCTACAAAATATAACCTTACAATGAGTCAAGTAGTCTTGTTTCAGTCACACTCATTCCTTGTTTCAACCGGCATTAACTGGATGATTCTTCTCATATTTCTAGCGTTTTATCTCCTATTAACATTCGAGATTATTGCTTGGGGGATCTCTTCTCCATTTTAATCGTCATGCCATTACTGGATTGTGTGATCTTTTATTTGAATGCTTGGGACAACTTTATCATTCATTGACGAAGGAACTTTGATACTAAATGCCATCATCCTCGTACTCCTTCTTTATTTGCATCAATTTTTCCTATTTCTTACATGATTTATGATCGCTTCCTCATTCATCAAAGATAAAAAAAAACGGAGTTAGCTACAGATTATATTGCTTCCTTAGTATAGAAAGGTAAGCCAAAATATCACGGGCTATCATCCCTCATTTAATTTCCTTCATTTTCCTCATCAACAGTATAATTCCTTCCTAAATTACACTTCCCGAAAATAGAGTATATTCTCGGATAATGTCGCAAAACCTATTAACATCTAAACTCTGTACCGTGAATGAGTAGACAGCGATGAGCATATGTGAATCGCACAGATCATGTTCTTTCTCTCTCTCTTTGTTTCTTTCTATCTTTTGCATATAATTGCTACCTCTTCTATCTTCATCTCTTTTACGTTTGCGTTCGAACAGATAATTGCTAACTAAATACTTTGTGGCTAATCAAGGGTGACGATTGCAGTTCGAATAACGCATAAAAAAGATTCCGGACACAAGTAATTAAGATGAATTAACGATATTTAATGAAGGAAACTTTTCCATAGGGAGCAAACGCAATTAAAATCGTTCTGCATTTCATTCATCGTTTTAAAAGTTCATCGAAAGCATTTTTTGGAGCTGCTGAAAACCCATTTAATAAGCAATGTTATTTGAGAAATGGAACGAAGCCACTCAAAACGGTTTTGTTTGGGAAATATTAAAATAAAAGCGATGAGTTAATCGAGGGGTTCTTTTCAATGTAGTTGTGAGCAGTTTTTTGAAATGATTTGATGTGAGAACGTTCACTGGAGAGATTCAGATTCCGATTCCGATTCAGATTTATTGATAGATCCTCCATTGCTTAGTCAATTTTGAAGATTCCCATTGGTTGGAAAAAAATACGGGTTCGAATCCCACCTAGAATGCGAAGAAACTTTGTAAAGGTTTTTGACCTGAAGATGAGTTAGCTGGTCTCAGGAAAGGTCGCAGTTAGCCAGTGGAGTGGAAGGTTTTCCTCCCGGAAACTTGGTTTTTCATTCCACAATCAAACTAACCGGCCAGGAGAACACACGTAATTTATATATGATGTATACCTATAGACAAGGCTAAATCACTTTATCCTAAAATTATGGTTTTACGAAATCCAAAGAAAGACTGAAGATCGAGAGTGCTTAAAGGCTTGTTAGAACTACAGATGTTGATGAAGTACGTTGACCTGATACTTCGATGGATGAACAGTTTTACCATTGATCATTACGTGAAGAAGGTTCAAATTCCACTCTGATTGGAAAACACAATTAGGCTTCTCCCTATTTTCGTCAAACTCGGGTAAGTTTACTAGTTTTGCTACTGCTGTTATTCATTCGCAGTTTTAGTTTTTCCTGCAACACACACACACACACACACACACACACACACACACACACACACACACACACACACACACACACACACACACACACACACACACACACACACACACACACACACACACACACACACACACACACACACACACACACACACATCAGACTGAGAATAGATGCGTAGTTCAAACCTTTAAACCTTTAACAAACTATAGCCTCAAGGATTAGATCTAAGCTCTCATTTCCCATGGAGATAATTTTAAATTACTCCAGTAAAATAGCTACTCGCAAATACAAATAATTTCAACTCAGGTTACTTTAGAATGTAGCATAACTAGTTGTGGTTTCCTTGAAAAATACTTCAGCGTAAACTAAAGCTATGAGACTAGTATTTTATGTCTATTAATCAACGGATGATCTCTATGGTGCTGGAAAAAAAATCTTCTCGGTTATAAGATGATGCTAGATTACCTTTGACCTTTGGAAATATTTTAATTTTATTTTCTGTTGGTAGACGCAAAATAAAAATAAATAAATATGAAAAAGTATTTAAAATTGAATATTCATTTAATTATTTATAATTAAATGAATATGTTTTATTAAAGAAAATAAAACTTTTAAAAAAATAATCAAATGAAAAAACAAAACTTAAAAAAAAACAATCAAATAAAAAATAAAAAGTTATTTAAAATAATAAAAGTAATAAAAATTTAATAATAGATATTTAAATGAAATACAAAAATAAATAGAATACCAAAATTATATTAAAGAATTACACCCATAAATGAATTCTATGATTTATTTATTAATTAAAGAGAATCGTTTAGGTATTCATTGGTTACCCATTACGTGTGATGGCCGGGATATGAATATGAATAGTCCCACTGTAGCCGATTAGCCGATGCATGTCGTACGAGGCGACTAAAATGGGTACCCAGGGAGGGTAGTGGATAGCAATGCTGTAACCAATGAAGGTTTAATTGAGGCTCGGCTATTGCTGCTACCCTCCTGCCATGATTAGAACTTATAGCTCAATAACACCTTATCCCTACATTGTCCTCTACAGATAACGGGGAAGATAAAAAGCATTGGTTCACCCATCTAGCCAAAAAAAAAAAAAAAAAATGGAATGTTAAATCTGATATCTAGTAAAAAAAACACAATAAAATACGCATTTCACCGAATTTGCATTTTTTATAAATTTAAAATAACATGGAGTATTTATTTATAACATTTCGTATAAATAAAACTAACATGACGGTATTTTCATCAAATTCATTATTTTCTATTTTACTGAAATCTTTTATTTGAATATCTTCTTCCATAAGTCATTCTAGACGACTAATTCAGAATAAAATTCATTTTTATTACCAAAATTAGATCTAAGCAAGTGGGAATGTAACGTAGGTCAAATAGTGAAGAATAATTAAACGTCAGGCAAGTCTATGGTACAGGAATTTATACAGCAACTCGGTCTGATAAGAGCTGTGTGCATGTATATTCATGGAGGTCATCACTCTTTGTGGTGCTTGTGGACAGATACAAGGACCTTCCAACATACTGACAACTATGATAGAGTTTGAGGCTATTTTTAACGCAGCTGACCATATTATTACGTTTACCCAGCGCTGGGACCATTTAACTTAGCTGAGTGCAAACACTCCAAACTGTTATCACCCTTCATGAATTACAGGGAAAGTATTTTAAGTTGATTAACTACAATGAAAATGGCTTCGAAATAGATTGAAATTCATCGTGACAATGAAAATGTAATTTAATACTTCAGTAATGAGAAAATGTATTATATGAGCTTCTAACCTGCGGTATATTTCTGTAGGTCAGAATATTAGGCTTAGCTGTTTACTGTTTGTTGAATAAATCCTAAATGATTCTTAGCCTCGTCTTTTACGAAATTTTACTTTTAAATATATTTCGAAAAAAATATTTAAAAGCAAATATTTCATTCGTTGTTAATATGAATTCTCTCTGTAATTTATTTATGAATTACTTTTTACAAAATGCAAATAAAAACAAGATAAACAACTAAAAAAAACAAATGAATATGAATAAAATATATATGACGCAATTAGTTATTTCCACACCAGAGGGCACTGCTAAGTAAATGATGTGTAATTTCGTTCTGAGCTTGTGTACGTCTGCCAAATTTCTACAGAAAATTAATTATTTAACAGATACATTACATTTTTAAGGTATTGCGATTAATGACGGTAGAGGGCTCTACTGGTATTCTATTATTTAGAAAAAAAAAACTCCATCGAAAGTAACGTCGTTTTTTTAAGTATTTTATTCTCGTAATTGAAAGGAGTAAATCTTTTATAATTTTTTGCCTTACTGACAGGTCTTTTTCTTCTTTGATGCAAGGAGTATTTCGGCGCTATTCCGCTAGTTAATCTGTCGTAGGCATTGACCGAAACATTTGACATTACAGTTCTGCTCAGAGCGCAGTCAGCTGTCATCAGTGACCTCTAATGGCTGATGCAGCTAGCTGTGCGTGACCGCGCGCATTCTGCAAGGAACACACGTGGAGAGAAAAGTTCCTACTGTGTGCCGCTGTGCCGCTTGCTCTTACCGAAATCCGAGATGTCGATCTAATGTGAATTCACGGTCTGCAGGAGGACCAGGTGTCGATATTTGCTGTTCTCAGAGGAAAAGAACCTCACGCCAGCAAATGGTGTCAGTTAGGTAGAGAAAAACCTTCCACCACAGTAAATAGCTTTTGCGGGAAGAACCGGGAAATGGTTGAATGCGATGATGATATTTAAAGATAATGAAAACAACCCTATGCAGAAAAAGAAAAAATATCCATTATTACGATAATAAATCGTTATAATTTTTAATATGATAATAGTTTATTTTAAATTTAATTTATCGTTTTTATAAGCAACGAATATGTTTCAATTGTAGGCTTAAATTATTCGATCTATGATACAGACAAGCAGGACTTCTTTCCAGAAAAAACGTACGGTTTTTTTTTTTTTTTATATCTCGTAACCCAAATTTCTGGTTTATTTAACATGACATCATTGGCATGAGTTTCTAAAACTCATGTCAAACTGCATCGTTCAGTTCCAGTTGCACGTAATAGCAAGCCAATTTTTGAGGAGGTTAATGTCGTCATTAATGACGTCACATTTCACCAATGCGACTGCATTAATTAGATCACTTGAGTTTCCGATGTTGATGTCAGCATTAGAGAACAGAGATTAACAGCGCCAATCAACATTTTTTACAAATAATTTTTGCCATCAAACTATTTTATAAATTTCTTATAACGTATATAATAGAAAAATTAACCGTTTTTCCTTATTGTTAAATCATATAAATAAATTAATTAATTAATACTAATTTTGTTAATACTGTGAGCTGGTAGTTAATACTATATTTCTCTATCGAAACCATATGCTTGGGAAAGGGGTGTCCTGGGTTCGATTCCCGTCGCTGACGTGAAGAGCTTAGAATCTTTCTTAGGCATAGCCAAGTTAGCCGGTCTTGGGACTGCAGGGTTTTTCTCCCCATTTTATTTGGGGTTTTTCATCCCACAAAGCAGACAAACCGGCCTTGAGAACTCAACGCTTCTTCAGACATAGGATACACCGGGAAGCATAGGGGCTAACCATCTTATCCTTGTGTACGGTTGCAGTTAAATGAATAGAAAACCCTCGACACCGTATACTCCGCTTCCGAAAGATCAGACATGAAAACATCGCTTTTCAAGTCCTTTCTAATATCACGAACTGTATCAAATTTTTCTTAGTAATAGCATCTTGTTTGATAACAACCTGGTCAAACTTTCAAAGGTTAGTTTATTTAAAAATAAGAGTGCTTGAACAGGTTTAAGGACATTTTATCACCGATGAAAGTTCTGAGCGCTAAAGTACATTTTAGTGCAGTTCATAAACTAAAGAATAATCGGAAAATTCTACTCTAAAGATCAAACACGGAATTTGTTCACTCCACTTCAGGCCTTCACTACACCAGGTAATGATCTCACACATCGAATGACGAAATTCATCTCGCATCTAAAGCTATTCACAAACATCCATGTTCACGATAGGACTAGAACCCATAATATTCAACAGAGAACGTAGACGTCATCTATTCGGACAACCAGATCGATTCTTACAATACAGCAGATTTTTAAGAGTCTACTTCAAGGGTTTAAATTTAGACCTTCATTTCAATCTCCTTCTAAATTAGTTTAAATATATCAAAGAAATAATGAATATATAAATAACTGAGATTATTCAACGATTTTAATTTCAGAACGATAGGATTTGTTATAAGTCATTATATATTAAATCAAATTATGAGAGATGATATCCATTGGTTAGAGAGCCTTCAAATCAATCAACACTCACAATCTTAACAGAGAAGAATAACGAATTTCTCATGATCTCCCACCAAACACTCGAATCTGTCCTTCTGAACAGGTGTGATCTCGGGGTAGCCTAGATCATCTATCCCTAAATCTGCTTCTAGGAAATTGAATCAAGCCCTTTTCTGGATAATCCACTACATTATTATTTTAAAACCAAGTGCTTTCACCAAAGGTTCTGCAAGGGTGGTGATTATTATCTTGTTTAAACGAATATCCCTCTATAGAACTGAAGTATGACCTTTTTAGGCTATTCTATTTGCGAGTACGTACTCTTTCATAATGATCTATTAAAATTGTGCATACTCCATTAGCTGAGCTTATTGTTTGTATATCAGTTGCCACACACACACACACACACACACACACACACACACACACACACACACACACACACACACACACACACACACACACACACACACACACACACACACACACACACAATTTATTCAATACATTTTATCACCAAACAGTCTCCAAAGAATTTTAAGAATCTAAACGTCTGGAGAGAAAATTACCTGTCACAACATAATATTATTTTATCTTCTGAAACCACATCAGTCTTGAGAGTTTACTTTGAGTGACACCACATCTATATGTCACTTACCGGTATACGATGAAAAAGAGCCTCTCACTTCATCTTCTGCTCACTAGCCATTTACTTTCAAGTGACGAAGGTTCTCTAAATGGCCAGGATGTCACAAAGAAATATATCAAACGAAATATTCGGAAGTTCTGTTATTCATTTTAGTATAAGATCCATATAACTAGCATTCATAAGTATATAACTACGTCCAACTGGTACGGTGCATTTCTTGCAGCTCCATCTGTCGTCAGGAAAAGAAACTAAACTTTTTAATATTCACAAATGTCTTGATTTACTTTCACTGTTTGTCGCCGAACAGTCTCTTTTTTTTTTTTTTTTTCATTTAATAAATGATTGCTTAGATTCGATCACGAAATCAAAGAAGAAAAAACAAGATTCGTATTTCATTGGCTGAATGTCGTACCGTCTAGAACACTGTGGTTCAAGTGGGACATCTCGCTGAAGAACTATGATCGAACGAGTTGTCTACCCTTATCACACACACTCCTTGTTTGGTTGATGAGTTAAGGAGATTACGCGTTCTTTTGTTTGTACTCTGTTCTCTAGAGGGAAAAATGCTTCGGAGTCTACTACCAATGCGACTTGCCTTCTCGATCAATACCGTTCACCGATTCGACAGATTGCTTCTGCCGAAGATAAGTTTCAATGGCTTGCGCTTTATTGAATGTTTCACTTAGTCTTTTCGCTGAGAGCAGAAAATTTGAATAGTTGAGCGTAAAACACACCGGTTGGTGCGAATTCTTCGAGCTGAAAGAGTACTGGTTATCAATATCCGAATTTATATGTGAAAAAAATGAATAGAAAACGTCACACGGATATCTGTATGCATTACAGTAATAATATCTTATTATGATAAAGTACCCGAAGACAATATCGATGTTATTTACATTGATATCACATGACTGTTTTATCGCCTTAAATAACATATATCTACGGTTCTATAAAAAAAGTAAAAGAGTAAGGTTATTGGCGTATATTATTTTTCCGCGCATGCGCACTTCTAATCACATATCACATGACTGATGTATATTTTGATTACATAAGTTATTAGAATAGCATCAAAATAACAATAAATAACAGTAATAGCAATTTTTTTTTCTAAGCATTATTATTTATTTTGATATAAAATAAAACAATATAATATAATATTCAATTTTTTCTTTATATTCATATATTTATTCAAAATATTGAAACAACACCTTTTTATTTTAATACATAAAATTAATATAAGAATTGAGCTTGGTACTATATTCAATTCAAAGGGGAGATGAGTAGTGAGAGGCGATGATTGGAGGGTAATGGATGGCAATGCTGTAGCCAGTGAAGTTCTTACTGAGGCTCGGCTATTGCTGTTACCCTCCTGCCATGACATGATCAGAGCTTTAATAGCTCAATAATACATTATCCCTACATTGCTGTTACCCTCCTGCCATGACATGAAAGATGCTTTAATAGCTCAATAATACATTATCCCTACACTGTCCTAATAAGGACTATTCAACGAGAGGATGAATGACAGTGTTCTTACCGCTTAATTATGCCTCAACACACAGCTACCACCGCCGATGATCTTGATTGAGTTTTGGGCGATTATCAGAGTGATTGGTGCTATGCTATACATTAGTAGTGATTGATTGAAGATTCATCTGATTACTGATAGTGGAACACAAGGTAAGACTTTGATTTTTGATGCAATTTAATTGCTATTGCTTCGCGTATTTAGCCAACGCTTGGTATTGCTGACAGTCCTCTGCAGCTGCGGGATTTTCTACAGAATTTCTGCTGGCAGATCTCTAGACCTGCGGGATTTCTACTTGCGCTCACACGCAATTAAATCGATATGAGCGTGCCCAACCTATACGCCGTCACTGATTTGCTCGATAAAGAGCCGGCTCTTATACTTATTAATAAACTTCAAAAGAAGTTCAAGCTGAAATGGCCTACTAGCATGATCGACCCCGACATCATTATCGAGTCACTCGACAAAGGGCTAGAACTCACGTTTGTTAAAAAAACTTGATGATGAGGAAAATGAAGACTCTCCTCAAATGGAGGAAAAACTCAATCTAGTTGTCTCTGCCTCTAATCCTTCTGATCAAGGAGAGATCCACGCTCGTAAGAAGCGAAAAATTCTCGCTGATGAGACAACAAATGATGCTGGTATGGATAAAGACGCTCCAAATTTCAGACCCCCTTTGCCTCCCCCAATGAAAAGGTGCCACTGATTATCCTAAGCGAAAAGCAGAGATGGGCAATACTAAGAACCGTCATGGCTAACTTAAAAATAAGTTATAGATCGGCTAAAAATGTAGATGAGGGCATACAAATTCAGCCCGCCACGGTGACTGATTGTAGAAATCTTACAAAGGAGCTGGACGCAAGAGGAACATAATATCATACATTTTCACTTGCCTCCGAAAAAAATCTGAAAGTGGTCCTACCAGGAGTCTCCGAGGATATTGACATGAATGAAATAATTACTGACCTCAACTTACAGGATCTACCTCCCATAAAGGTCACTAGCATGTTTACATCAAATAAGACACCTATGCTTTTAGTCTTAGTAGAAATTCATAATATTTACAAAGACATCTATAATTTAAAATCAACTGTGGACTCAAAATCACCCCAGAACCATTGAGAAAGAAAGCATCTTCTGGGCAGTGCGACAGATGCCAAAAATTTGGCCATGCCCAGAAGCTATGCAAAGCTCAGTTCAGATGCCACAAATGTGGCGAGAATCACTCCACAAATACTTGCGCCAAGCCAAAATCCACTCCGGCTAAGTGCGCTAATTGTGGGGTCCTCACCCCACTAATTATAGAGGGTGCATACATCAACCCAAAAACAGATGGGACGATCCAAATAATCAACCTAACTTGTCACCTAGTGCGAGAGTTCCTGAAATTGTAGTTCCGCAGTCCTCCAAGAGTGAGAACATAACAACAGGTGCTGGCCCACCATTAACTGAGCCCCTTAAGAAAATGAATCTTCAACATCAAGCGAGAACATATGTTGATGTGGCCCGTTTCCAAACAGATAGTACAAACCCAGAACCAGGCTAATCCACATTCAAATCTCTGAGCTATTATCAACTCTTCTCTTGCAAATATACTGCAGATTTTCAGCATCTCAAAGCCATCACGAAGTGTTATGTTACAAAAAGACTCTTACAGCAAACCAATCCATATTATCTGCACTCTCTGAAGCATAGGGAAAAAAGCACCCTAGATTCGTCTAGGATTATCGCTTGGAACGCCAATGGTATCAAAAACAAAGTGTTGGAAATCCAGGAATTCAATAATAGATATAACCCAGATATAGTTTTGATCAATGAAACTCACCTGAGGCCTGTGACAACCTAAAAATCAGAGGGTATCAGATTTACAGGAACGACAGACTTGGATATAGAGGTGGAGATACAGCTACCTTTATCAAAAACTATATCAACCATCATTCAGTAACCAACCCTATAACCACCAACCTCGAAATCACAGGCATTAATATCCTCACAAACTCAATTGGAAATTAAAACTTTTTGCTGCTTACAATCCTCCATCAAAAACATTGATGACCTCAGATCTGGATGCCATCCTTGGCGTAAAAGGACCGTCATCATCGCTGGAGACTTCAATGCAAAACATCCTGCCTGGAACAGTAAATCTACCAACAAAAATGGCCGCATACTGGTTAACTACTCAAGTTCCAATTGCCTAGATATAGTTGTCCTCCAAATTGTCAAATTGCAGTACAAATTGGATTCACTTGACGAATTAACCTCTGATCACAACCCTATTCTGCTCCAATTAGGCAATCAGAAGGGACTATTCCCCTCGCCTCACACCTTCATACCTTGGGAAAAATTATCCAATCTGCTCCCAAACTACTTTGGTCCTGTTCCTCATGTCATCTCTAAAGACGAAAGTGATTCTGCAATCAATAAATTTACTCAACAAATCAATGTAGCTTTATCATCTATCACCTCAAATACGCCTACTTCTTAGCGTAAAAGACTTCCAGAAGATATTATGAACTTATTGAGAGAAAAAAATAAGGCGATAAAAAGATACTTTAATACCAGCGCTCCCCAGGATAAAAAATTACTCAACCAGTTGAATAGTGCAGTGAGAGATACACTGAAAGCTCACAGAAACAAACTATGGGAAGATAAATTAGCTACCATTTCACCCGGTAATCAAACCGATTTGAAAGCTAAGAAATATCAAAAATAAAAATAAAACCATTCCTCCTCTCAAATCGGATTTAGGCATAGTTCACTCAGATGCTGAAAAAGTTTAAACTATACTCAAAAACTTAGAAAAGCAGTGCAGCCCATCTTATGATAACCTAAACTTCAATCATATTTATAAAATCCACCGCCACGTCAGATACGTAATAAAACAGTGTGATACTTGTACCAGCCAACTCACACCTACTTCTACAGCCGAAATCTACGACATCATAAAAAATTTTAAAAATAAAAAAGCTCCTGACCTGACGGTATCCCTTAAAAAGTTATCAAACTGCTACCCCGAAAGGCCATTGTACATTTTACAACCATAATAAATACCATGTTTAGATAGAAATACTTTCCCTATGCTTGGAAGTTGGCAGATGTGGTCCCTATTTATAAGCCTGGTAAGGACCCACAGCTGCCACAAAGTTATCGCCCCATCAGTTTGATTTCCAATTTGGGCAAAGTCGCTGAAAGAGTCATCCTCTCCAAAATTCAAGTTTCTGATAACAAGCTAAATATCCTACCTGCAGAGCAGTTTGGTTTTCGCAAACTCCACAACACTACTCAACAGATCCATAGACTAGTTGAATACATTACCACCAACCTCAACTGGCATGAATACACTGGAGCAGTCTTTCTTGACTTAGAAATGGCCTTCGATAAATTATGTCACTTTGGACTCCTATACAAGAGTTGATTTTAGCCGGCATTCCACTAGATCTGATCCACCTCATTAAGTCCTTTCTTTCTGGAAGACGCATGCAAGTTAAACTAAATAGGGCGGTATCTACCTAGCGGTGGATCTTGGCTGGAGTGCCTCAAGGATCCCTCCTGGCTCCGATACTTTTCTCGATTTACATGGCGGACATCCCACATAACCCGACATCATCTAGCATTGCTCTCTATGCCGACGATACAGCAATACTGTCCAGAACTCTTAAACCGCATCTTGTTTCAAAGAAACTACAGATAACCTGCTGAAACTGGAACACTGGTTCTCCATTTGGAGACTGCAAGTAAACTATCAAAAAAGCAGTGCTCTTCTGTTCACAAAAAAATTCAACATTCCCCAAAGAAGACATCTTTCTATTTAACATCAGGATTCACTGGAAAACAGAAGCCAAATATCTAGGCGTTCTGCTAGATAGAAAACTAACCTTCAGCCCACATACAAAATCCTTATGTGCAAAGGCATCAAAAGTCATAGCACAGCTTTACCCTCTTATCAAGAGGAACAGCAAACTAGATATTAAAATCAAATTGCTCCTCTACCAGTTGATGATTCGTCCCATTATCACTTATAGGTCCCCCGCCTGGAGCCATACTTCAAGCTCAAATATCCTTAAACTGCAAAGACTGCAAAACAAACGCTTACGCATGATCTTAAATGCACCATGGTACATTAGAAATGTTCAACTTCATCGAGACAAGTATCCCTTATATCTACTCTTTCCTGCAACCTCTCGCAGTAAAGTACTTCTCAAAATCGTACTCACATCCAAATGAATTAGTCCAACAAGCAGCAAATTATGATGAATCGGAATTATGCAAATATAGACGACCTAAGACCATTCTAGTTCCCTTTTAAAGATCTATAACTTGCCCAACTCTGGCTGAGCACATAGCTCCTAAATTTTTCCCTACACAGTAACCTATCAGATAGCAGGGATTAAAAGCATTATGATTCACCCTTATAGACAGTAACGTTCTGCTTTCTGTGTATTCCACAGGAATTCGATCATACGAAGAATTCTCTAGAGCTAAAAGCATTTTGATGTAGTTCGCGAGTATTTTAGTCAGTGAGTTGAATTCTAGAGTTCTGAAACTGCAAGATGCAACAGAAAAGAAGTGATTGAGGATATTAAAACAAAACACACAGGTAAGTGAACTGTACTTATAAGAAGGCGATTCGCTAGGCCTAACCGCCGTCACAACTGCCATTGTTAACATACTTTACTAAATACTTCACAAGGAGGGAAGAAGAAGATGCTTATATTACATCGCTCAACAACAAAGGGAGTGTAATTAGCATTATCAAAAAGATACTGAAAAAAGTGGAAAATGAATGGCCCTGAAGCCTTAATTTCTACTCCTTGCCAGGAGAAATCGAAGAGTGCAAAGATACTCCCCAGACAGCGGATAAACTTGATTTGGTGATTTCTCCTTCTACAGACTTCGAAGAAGCTCGGGTACGCAAGAAACGTAAAACCTCTGACGCAGAACCTTTCATGGATTTAGGTATGGAAGAAGACACTCCCAATTTTGATTCCACAGCTTCCCCCAAAGAGAGGGTACCTCCGATTGTTCTCCGGGAAAAGAAAAAATGGACACACTTAAGGTCCACCATGACAAGACAAACCTGCAAATACAGTACGTTTCGGCTAAAAATACAGATTATGGCATTAAAATCCAGCCTGCTACTGTAACAGACTTTAGAAAACAACTAACAAAAGAACTGGATTCAAATAATATCCAGTACCATACATTCTCTCTTGGCTCGGAACGAAATCAGAAGGTGGTCCTAAGGAGTGTTATTACGTAGGATATAACTTCGGACAAAATACAGGCCGACCTCCGCCCCAGGACCTACCACCCATCAAGGTCAGCAGGATGACTAGAGCGGACAAAACCTCCTATGCTTCTAGTTTTAATAGAGATACATCAAGCCTATAAAAACATCTATGAACTGAAATCAGTATGTGGTCTCCGAATCACCCCAGAGACTTTCAGAAAGAAGGCTTCAACTGGGCAATGCCACAAATGCCAAAGATTTGGTCATGCTCAGAGACTCTGCAAGGCAGAGTACAAATGAATGAAGTGTGCAAAAAGCCACCCCACTAACACACAAAACCAAAAACCACCCCGTCAAAACGCGCCAACTGCGGCGGCCCTCACACTGCCAGTCATAGACGTTGCACCCAAAACCCTAAAAAAAGAAAGTCGGAGGCAGGAAGGCGCTCTTACTCCCATAGCAGATCTATACCAGAGACCACAACTCCATCAGCCCCCTCACGAACAAGCAAACACGCTCAGAAATCCATCCTCTGAAACCAGAGGTCTCTAAAAGATCAACGCAACAGAAACGCAACTGACTCTTTTGTAGTTCGTACAAAAAAGTCAACCCAGGAAAAGATTCTGAAAGAATCTTATTATCTTAATTACTGAAAGATCCCTAAAGGATACACAAACTATCATCACAGCACTCACTAATGAACAGGAATAAATTAAAACCAGAGTCGCCAGAGGTCACCGCGTGGAACGCGAACGGCCTGAGGAGTAATATCTTGGAACTCCAGGACTTCTCCCAAATACATCAGCGGGATGTAAACGAAACGCATCTAAGACCTTCAGACAACCCCAAAATTAGGGGATATCAACTGAACAGAACAGACAGACTGTCTCACAGAGGAGTCGGCACTGCCATTTTCATTAAGAATTACATCACTCATCATTCTATAAACATCCCTCCTACCACTAACCTCGAGGTCACCGGCATTGAGATTCTCACGAGCTGGGCTGGCAAACTAAAAATCTTCGCAACATATAATCCTCTACAAAATATTACTGTCTTCAGATTTGAACGCCATATTGGATACCAGAGAGCCTACCATCAAGGCCGGCGACTTAAACGCCAAGCATGCAGTCTGGAATAGCTGCTCTACCAACAAAAACGGACACATACTAGCAAACTATACAGGATTCAACAACGTACTTGTGGTAGGTCCCGCCGAACCCATCCATCACAAGACATATGGTAGGGCTGATGTCTTGGACATAGCCATGCTACAGAATATCAGACTCCAATACAGTATAATGACACTTAATGATCTATCATCTGACCACCATCCAATACTGTTAAAGTTGGGAAACCAAGAAAAACTGTCTCCCCCCTCCCACTCATTCATCCCTTGGGAAATGTTGTCCAAGGTACTCCCGAAATATATTGGTCCCGTACCCATCATAAAATCCAGAGAGGAAATTGAAACAGCTGTAAAAGGTCTAACTGAACAAATTAATGCAGCCTATGCAGTAGTTACTACTTCCGCAACTACCCACAGATCCAACCACTTACCAGAAGATATTATGAACCTGATCAGGGAAAAACAAAAACAAAGCAAGAAAAAGAGACCACAACACCAGGGAACCATAAGACAAACGGATCTTAAACAGAATCAACTCCTCAGTGAGAAATGCCCTCACACCCTATAGAAGTGAACTATTCCTGATAACCACTCCATATGGAATCTTATCAGAAAGATCAAAAACAGAAATAAACCTCCTCCTCCCCTCTCCAAACGGATCTAGGCCACATCCACACCGATGCAGATAAAGCTGAAGAAATAGCAAAACATTTAGAAAAGCTAATGTAATCCCTCATATGATCATCTCGATTTCAATAACATATATAAGATCTATCAGATGTTCATTCAAATCATCTGTCACATACTCCAGTCAAACTGCATCCACATCACCTGCTGAAATATATGATATAATCAAGAAGTTAAAGAACAAAAAAAACTCCTGGTCCTGACGGCATCTCCAACAAGGTGATAAAGCTACTACCTCGCAGGGCTATTGTGCATCTGACAAATATAATAAACTCCATCCTTCACTACAAATATTTCCCCTCCTACTGGAAGCTGGCGGACAAAATGCCAATCCATAAGTCTGGAATAGACCCGCGATTGCCTCAAAGTTACGGACCAATCAGCCTCATATCAAACCTGGGCAAAATTGCCGAGAAGGTAATTCTTATCAGACTCCAAGAATACGCAAGCTCAATATTCTTCCTGAGGAGCAGTTTGGGTTCCCATAATTTCACAGCACCATGCAACAAATATACAGACTAGTGAAATATATCAACCCGGGTTTCAACTGGCATCAATGCATTGGGAATGTTTTCCTTGACATAGCCAGTGCATTTGACAAGGACTGGCATTACGGTTTGCTATGCAAACTGATATCTGGAATACTAGTGGGAATTATTCATCTAATTAAATCATACCTTTATGATAGACGCATGCAAATCAAGATAAACAGTACAATATCAGCAGAAACACGCATCCTGGCTGGAGTCCCTTAAGGATCCTTACTGGCACCAAGTCTGTTTTCCATATACATGTATGGCATCCCGCACAACCCATTGTCATCTATCAAAGCCCTATACGCGGATGATACAGCGATATTAGCCAGATCTCTAAAGCCGCATCTAACCAAGAAAACCTACTGCTAATCGAACAACATTTCACCAAATGGCGACTCCAAGTGAATTCTCAGAAGAGTGTAGCTGTACTATTCCCAAGAAGATGAATGCTTCCTAAAGGAGACATTCTCCTATTTAACACAAAAATCTCATGGCTAACTGAGATCAAATATCGAGGCGTACTACTGGACAGAAAACTGACTTTCAGCTCCCATATCAAGACTCTCTGTCTAAACACATCAAAACATCATAGCCCAGCTCTATCCACTGATTAACAGGAACAGTAAACTGAGCACCAGAATCAAACTACTCATATATAAATTGATGGTTCGTCCAATACTAACCTACGCTTCTCCGGCCTGGAGCCATACTGCTAATACTCATATTCTCAAGTTACCACGTGTGCAAAATAAATGTCTCAGAATGATCTTGAACGCCCCACGGTTCGTACAAACTGCTCAATTTCATCGGAACACAAATGTCCCCTATATTTACACTTTCATGCAGACTATACCAACCAAATTCTTCTCAAAAGCATCTGTGGACTCTAACAAACTTATTCAACTGGCTGCAGATTACGACACAACGGATTATTTCAAACATAAAAGACCAAAAGCCACCCTAAACTACAATTCTGATGACTAATCTTCAAGTACACGCAGGGTGAGCAATTAGCTCATAAAGTTTTCTCCACTCACAGTTTCTCTGCAGATAGCGGGGAATATGAAAAGCATTTGCTTCACCCCTTAGGTCAGTAATGTTGTAAGTTGTAATGATCCACAGAGTAGAATTCATATTGTTTATGATTTTGCCTATGATTATGATTATGATTGTATACTAATATTATGATTTGCTACGACAAAAATAGGATATTTCACAGTTTCATAAATTCGAAGGCAGCCAGAATAGTTAGATATAAAGACTAATATTCATAAAGAGATCTGGAGCTGGTTTGTCTGTTTAACAACAACAAAAAAACTCAGATTCAAATAAACGTAAAAAATCAAATATTCCCTGGGTCATGAGAGGAAGATTGGAGCCGAAATATTTCCAAAAAAAAAAAAAGACGTGTGTCGTTTTTTGAATGCCTCCATTGAAACGTTATCGAAGTATATCATAAACAATAAAACATTAAGCTATACAAAAAAATTGAAGAATTAATTGGATTGGGCATTCCGAGGACGTGCTTCGTTATTTCACTATAATGTGTTTTTCCTGCTATATGGTGGAATATAATAATTAATGACCTGTGAGTTGAATCATTGTACAACAATAACAACCATTTGTCTAATACCCACA
This sequence comes from Typopeltis vanoorti, assembly GCF_054136105.1. Taxonomy (NCBI): domain Eukaryota; kingdom Metazoa; phylum Arthropoda; class Arachnida; order Uropygi; family Thelyphonidae; genus Typopeltis; species Typopeltis vanoorti. The sequence goes on from NC_143552.1 coordinate 133,339,952, forward strand.
CTACTCTTATCTTGCTTTAGGTATGCTTTCTTAGATTATCCAACAAAGCTATTCATTTTGGAGGTAAAACACTCCCACAATTTGCATTAAAATATCTTCTGAAGCAAACAAGTAAATATGAAAATGATTCTTACTTATTTAGTTCAGAAAATAATATCTTTAGTTCATATATTTCATTTCGAAATATTTCCCCCTCATAATTGCCTATAAGTCTTCTGACTTAAAAAAAAATATCGAAATGTCACAATAAAGGTGTATAGTATGAGTCCAAACACCAAATTGCATTAAATCTCATTTAATCAAGAGCGCAAGTAGGACATGCTATCATTTGGAAATGTTTCGCCCTCTTTTCGTTTGCAGTTCATCCAAATCGAACCAAAATTGGGAAAGCCTGAAAAGTTTTGTAAAAATCCCAAATTATAGTCCGAAAGAGGATGTAGGTAATTTTCCTGTATTAGATGAGATACACTGGGAGAGTTGGTATAGTTCCTAACTGAACTAAATCTTTGAAATTTCAAACAGTGATGAAAATATATATCTAGGCAACCACCATCTGAGTGAATATAGAACTCTGTTGAATTCCGGGCAATCTAAGAAATGTAAAAGGTTAGAAAGAGCTTGCCGGCTATGCTAATTGCAAGATATAATGTATATACCTCAGCACTACTCTGGGCGTAAGGGGGGGGTGTATCGTCTGCTGGAATCTTTGATTACAGTAAGTGATACAATAGTTTCAGTGATGCAATAGTTTCTAGTACAATTGTATTCAAATATCTCCTTTTGTGTGTAAAATATAAATACTGCTTAACTACTTTGTTCCAAAACTTAATTAATATTGTATGCAATTTTTTCCTTTGTAAATCTCGTGATAAAAAAGAAAATGAATTTATTGAACTGTTGATAGAAAACCTTCTCAAGCAACATGAGAAAGAAGGAACTCATGGTCGAAGAATGTGCGTTTTGTTCATAGCATCAGAAGCGGTCTCTGTTAAGAATATAGATATTTTATCACCAGTTGGTGACAGTGATCGTGCTGTACTTTCTTGGAATGTTCCCATTAGAAAAGGTTATATGAAAGCTGGAAATTATGAACAACTTAGGAGAACACTATCTGTGATCCCATGGTACTAGTTACTGAATGGGAAAAATGTCAGCATGCACGGAATCTTAACCTGAATGTATCCCAATTGTTCGAAGAATAAATATCACCGTTGTAGTTTAATTCTGATCTCATTAACAGTTTTTTTAATTCCTCGTGTTTTCCATCTACTACTGTCCTTTAGAACGACCTCTTTGTCATGTAGTTCTAAAGTACGATCATTGAAATCCAATCTGATCTGTTGATCTCGGAATATAATGTTGTTTAATTTTTCAATTCATTTGCGTAAACACACACACACACACACACACACACACACACACACACACACACACACACACACACACACACACACACACACACACACACACACACACACACACACACACACACACACACACACACACACACACAGAGAGAGAGAGAGAGAGAGAGAGAGAGAGAGAGAATTCATTTATAGAGATGGAGTTAAAACTACTTACTTGGAGTTCTCACTCTAACAGTGAGAACTTCAAGTAAGGCGATATTTATTTCAAGAAATGCTACAAAAATATTTGGTGTGAACACAAAGGACACCCAAGAGACCAGTCTCTTACCAGTACTGGAAGATCGACGTCGCTTGCAGTTGCGCTGTTCAAAACACATCCTATTAAAAGACAGCATTGGTATCACCTTTGAAAATGTCACTCGCACCTCCTTTTAGCGAGAAGAAATCAGGAAGTTAAAAGCAACTGAAAAGCGGTCGGATTTTAATCATTTTAACTACAAGTTGATAGAAGATACAATACGAACAGAAGGAGCAGTTCTGATGCTGAGTATTAAGTGACATTTTCGGTGAAAAGAGAAAAATTGTGTTGTGTTGTAGAATAACCGGACAAATCCGTTAAGGTGCAGAACTTCAAACCAAGAGAGTGTCGTATTTGGATTGTGCATACCCTCTGACCTTTCTGACACCCTTTTTTATATAAAAATGTTGAAAAGGCTTATTCTGGGTCAGAAAAATATCTTCGAATAGAAAATTCTATAAATATGAAAGGATGTTTTATCGCAAAACGCGAGCCAAACATTGATCCACCACAGTTTAATCTCTTGATAAAAAGAAAAAAAAATGACAACTTCTTTGAAAGCATCGTTATCGTTTTCTTAACAAATTCCACCTCCCATCCTTTGGATGTCCTTGCCATGTAAAAGTTTATCTCGAAGCCATCACCAAAGTGTCATCATCCCCATCTCATACTTCACCACACCAACAACTTCCTTATCCCCCCGTTTCCCCCGACTAACATCATAAAGCATTCGAACTTGCCAGCAACCTCTTTGCTATGTTTCTTTTCACATCTCTCCTCCACGTGACGTCTTTTCACCAATCAAAATTACTATCTTTCTGCCAGTATTTATATGCTATTCAGCGGGTAATAGTTTTTGTCGAGCATTAGGCCAAGAGATGCTCCGTAATATTTCGCTATACTGATTCGCAGTCTCGAGCTAGTCATTTGTCACCATTAGCGTCATCCAACTTGGCTCTTTATATCGTCTTCATGGTTCAATTTTTTTTTTTCCTTTTTCGGAATCTTTTGTCATTTCACCAGCGGCACAGCTATGCCTTACCATCAAACACACGTTGAGAGTGCCAAAAAAAAAAAAGTTCATTTTTAAGCCTTTTTACCGACTTTAATTTCCCGGAATCGGCTAAAATGCTAATATACCAGAGAAACACCAACTGGTAATATATCAAATATTTTCTCCTTATTTCTTTTATTTCGTCATTTCGTGTCTTCAGTTTCTTTTATTTCTTTGTATAACTGCACAAAGAAATAGCGTTACATTTGCACGTTAAGCAAACTGGATCGAAGAAGAATGGAAAAGTAGGACATGCAATGGTAAATGGTCCTTCTGAGAATATTACATGGTTACAGTTATAGTTCTTGTGAATAGAACGTCTTTTTTTAAAAACATATGATACTTTCACGCATTTTAAGAATATTCAAATATAAATGTAGTTGTTTGCTTCTAAATATTAAAAGGTATTCAGAAATTCTTCGCCTGCAAGGTTTCTGTATAATAGCTCCCTGTAGAGGATACCTCTCTGCATGACACCGGTGACATACGTATTCGGAAGTATAATTTATTAAGGGGGACTTTAATCGGACGTCAGCAATCGCTTAGTCTCATAGAGACTTATAACTAGCAAGTCTCGATTGCTTTCTTTACTATTGTTCTAAAAACAAAAGAAAGAGTAAACACAGTTCGTCGTTTTATTTATTTATTTGTTTTTCATTTTTTAAAATGGGAAGTCTTGTATATTATGCATTAATCAATGAATAAACAGGCTAAATATTTTATGAGCACATTTTATGCGCTCATAAAAAATCTACGTAAAAAGTAACAGGAGTCTTTTAATTTTAGTTTTTAAGTTAAATTTAAATTTTTTTATAATTTTATATGTCTAAATTAAAAATTTAAAGTTAAAAATGTAAATTTTTAACTAATTTTATTTTTAAAAATTCAGTTACTTTTAATTTTTTAAGAAATTTAAATATAAATTTTGTTTAAAATTTAAATGGTCGATTTTATTTTTTTTTAATTTAAATGGTTGATTTTATTTTTTTTAAATTTAAATGGTTGCTTTTATTTTTTAAAAAATTTTAATTATTTTAATTTAAGAAAATTTATTAATGCCTAAATAAATGCATGTTTTAATAACTTTAATTAAATTAAAATTAAATAAAACATATTAAATTTTAAGTAAACCACTTTAGCTTGTTTTAAGCTAAAACAAGCTAAAGTGGTACCGAATTAAGGGCATAATTGCTAAATTACGTGTCCATGCAATATCAGTTATATTGTCGGTGAGCTAGCTTAAAAGAAAAGATTAAGCTGCAGAATTAATTTTTTAAATAAACTATACATAAAATATGTTTTAAAATAGTCTCATAAGAATAGAACATATAGTCGAAGAAGATCAGAGAAAAATATGCCTATTTATAGAGGTAAAGGAAGCGAGAGAAAAAAATATTTCTTTCATTTAAATAATAAATCCATGTTCCTGTTATAAAATGTGAAAACTTTTATCATAAATAAAACTGAAATGAAAAACATTACAATTTAATGTAAAATGCTATAAATCAATTATGTTCTTCTGTATTATCAACTGAAGTTCTAATTTCATTGTTGATTAGATATTTCTTAGCCTCACAGAACTTATAATCGTTTGCTTCTAGTTTCATTATTGTTTGCATATAAAATTCTCCTCTTTTCCACATGATAGCTACTCTGATTAAATTTCTAATAATTCATATCTACTGTTATTGTTGATTTCATCCTCTATTTTTCGTTTTTTTCTATTAACAAGGAAATGAAATTCGTCGTTAATTACAGTTATTATTATGCTATTTGTGAACATTATACACATTTATATAAAGAAAATAAAAATTGTTTTATCTAAATTTGGAAAAATTAAAGCCAAAGTAGCATAGATTACACAGTAATGAATAAAAGGATGTACAATATCCGGTAGAATCGAAGCTTAAACTGGTTATATTTAAAAATATATGCAATAAATGCGGGTTTTGTACAAAATTACAAAAGATATTTGGAAGAAACAATTCCAAGCAACTTAAAGTCTACGAAAAGCACATTCGATTGATGTCAAAGAAGCGTGGTTTGGCCACTAACTTTTCATCGGAAAATCGGCATCTACTTTTTTTTTTTCTCTTGGACTTCAAATGCACTCCGAACGTGACCTATGGCATTTAGTTGGATCGAAATTACGAATGCCGTCTGAAATACGAAATGGAATGAAACCACATGAGCACTTTATTCCATCCTACTACTTTATTATTATAGATTGTCTTTGTATTTGTGACTTAATTAAATTGATTTTTTTAAGGCAAACAGCACCAATAATTTCCCACAACACCTTACGTGTTTTCCTTGTTATCGCGAACGATGAAATTTTTAACTCAGCGAGAATACTTTTTATATTTCTTAAATTTATTCCATTTCAACAGCAAACACGAAAACTTTTAATTTTCTTAATCACAAAGAATCGTGACGTTTATATAACACTTTGTGAGATGAGAAACGTAGACAGAAACTGAAAGAATTCAATTAACTGAATATACAAAAGTGGAAACGTTGGCACACACACACATATTTCTTTAAACCACCTCTTCTTTTAATCAACGCAATCTTTAGCCTGCAGGATATATCGGAGATATTAACTTTTCATTGGGTTTCACTTGAATGTGAGGACAACGTAAGGGAACTAAACTGTCACGATGAATAACTAACAAAACTGTTATTTATATATTCTTGCAGCTAGATACTAATAACTTGATTCTTATTTTATAACCATTCTGACTAATTTTCCTAAATGAAAACGCTTTTTAACTTGAAAATTAAGTTTATTGTACATCTGAGTTTTCCATTCTTTATATCCGTCAACTCTTGTATTCTCTGTCCCTTCTACTAATTATATTCTTAATTGTAATACAATACATTGATGTACACGTTTTCTAATAGAATTGAGGAGGAGCATATCGCTGAAGAATGAAGGATTCTTTACAGTGTGGCCACTGTAAAGAACCCTCCATTCTTCTTTAGTTTACTAGTTGATGTTTAAGAACTTTACCCTATTTAAAATGAGAGAAAAACAATCCCAAACCACGTGCCAACATCTTTCATTACTAAACTGTATGCGTAGAGAAAATGACTGAATTATACACAACCGAAAAGAATCCAACGTATTTATGATAATCGCAGTTTTATATTTGTAAATGGAGGACTCTATCAAATTCGCTTATCAGAAAAATACATAATAAATAAATTTCATAAAACATTTATTGTGTGCCTTGTATCGGGAATAGGTAATAGGCATAACTGTCTATAGGACACAGTGATGAAGAGGGATAAAACTCGAGTCGTAATAATATATTAATTTAATTACAATATTCTTTATTTATTGTATTTTCGGGTGAGAGATTTGATAATTCGATAGTAGTTTGTAGTAATGTAAAATGTGTAAAAATGTAAGACATTATAAATACTTAATAATAGAAGGTGTTTAAAGAATGCGGTAAAAGCCTTTTTGATCATGTTAATTAATATTTACAGCTGTCGACGAATATGAGAAGGAGGAGTATAAAATTTTGGTGTGTGTGTGTGTGTGTGTGTGTGTGTGTGTGTGTGTGTGTGTGTGTGTGTGTGTGTGTATGCGTGCTTGCGCGCGAAGCTACTTCTGTAACTCCAAGTTAAACTTGAACATGTTTGCATAATAGGAAATTTCAATATGGCTGCCAATGATATTCGGTGTTACGAACTACAAAATGGCTTTTAAATTTTCATTCGGACCCAATATGTTTTTGATTAAGTTATTTCTCTTCGCAAAAAAAAGTACTTTGTACAGATTGTATTTTTATAGTTATGTCATCCTTATTTTTATCAAAATTAAACCTTAACTATTTTTTTGTCTCTTCTTCTCTCTGCTCTTTATATCCTCTTTTGACACTGAAATATTAGTCTAGAAAAATACATCTGTTATTATTAAAGTCTTAGGATTTAGAGCTGAAATCTTTAGAAGTAACGATTAATCTCAAAAGATGACTAATATAAGAAAAATACTAGCCCGTCATTCAGGAAGTGTAGATCCCTGGAAGGTAATGTCCATCTATCACTTTCCTCATATAGGACTTAGATGAAGAGAGAGAGAGAGAGAGAGAGAGAGAGAGAGAGAGAGAGAGAGAGAGAGAGAGAGAGAGAGAGAGAGAGAGAGAGAGATGAAAGAATGTTTCTGAGTGAGCATTATGAAAGATAGCGATAGCAGACATTAAAAGTCTATGGACACAGCTAAGAGAAGGGACAAAATCGTTCATCACTTGGGGACTAGTCCCAAGCAAAAACTGTCACACAGCTTTAAAATCCTCATGTCTACAGGTAATTTGATTCTTTTCACCTGCGTTCGGATAATAATGGAAGTGATGCAGGAACACCTTTGAGAAGTCGCCGTGAGTGGTTAAGGCAATTTCGCTTAGAAACATCAACTGAAACGTCAGCGAACATTGCTCTTTCTTTTCCACTTCATATAGTATTTTTTTATTTATTTCCACTATAGAAATACGATTTGAAAAAAGTATTACTGGCTTATTTTAATCCAAGTATTCATTCCACCTCTATAATGGAAGTGATGCAGGAACACCTTTGAGGAGTCGCCGTGAGTGGATTTTAGAATTAGAGTTAGCAATAAATTAGAATTTTAATTTATCAACAGTATAGAAAAAATATAATGGTGTGTGAAAACACAAAAGCTGATTTTAAAAAATAAATGAAGTTTGCAAAGAATTTTTATAGATTTGAATATACATTATTTGAGACACAATATTTTTTATTTTAATACTTAGTTTTATTGCAATTTAAGAAGGAAGAATTATAAAAGTCACGAGTGTTTTATATCTTATTTTGTTAACCCATTTCTATAAAATAAGTAGATAATGAAAATGACTTGGAACATTTATTTATTAAGGGCAACTACATAATAGTTTACTATTCGTTCAAACCTATGCTTCTGTGTCAATTTAAACAATCTTTAATGTTTTTTTTTGTAATTCGAAACTATTCCATGTACAGCTTTAAACAAACACATTTACCTGATAATGAGGAACACTCCACAACATATTTCAAAAATAAGTTCATATCGTATCTGAACTGAAAAAATCTTCTACACAAAAGATTTCTCCATTTTTTTATACAAATTATGCTTGGCTCAGTAACCCTCTAAGGGAAGTTCATTTTATTCAGTTAGACACATGTATTCCCGCAAAAGAGACAAACCATCCAAAGAACACACCTACCGCAATTAATGGGCATATAATTTGCAAAAATTCTTAACCAAAATCTTAGCCGCCTTAGCATAATTCTAAAGGAATAACCTCTTTTATTTCTAATATTTTTTAAAATATTTAACTAGACTTCCTTGCTTAACGAACCAATACGTAATAATGTTGCCAAAACTCAAAAACGCTGGCAAAGCGTTGAGAAATATGCCAGTATTTGTCCTCTTTGTTTTGTTTTTTCCTTGATGAAGTCATTTATATTTTTATGTCTATTACATATCGAGAAAGAAAAATATTAAAGCATTTTCGTTTTAAGTTCTGGATAAATGTTTAATACAGAAAAATTCTGAACGAAGGAAAGAATTTTCAACGTAGAATTCAGAATTATGTTTGGCGATAAAATTTAAAAATTCCAAAAGCGAATAAATTATTTTCAAACAGAAAAAAAAAAGTCAACTCAAACAGGGAAGACCGAGTCTGTTCTACTCACGCCTTGTTAGCAAAACGAGTTTATTTATTTCATAAACCACTTAATCTGTGTGTGTGTACTAAATAATCTTTCTTTCTAAGTCTTTCTTTCTATCACCGCTGGAGACAGCAGCGATTCATCCATGAGTTCTTTTAGTCTTCCAGTTCGCTGATCTACGGATGTTGAACACAACGGTCGTTCACCCTTCTTTCACAGCCAACCATTAAACACAGCTAGCAGGAAAATACCCGACATTATCATAACGATACAATGTCTTGATGCTGTCAGGCTGTCATATCGCATTGGGTTGTTCCTTTTGCCCCAGCGAGAAGGTTTGTAAGGAAATAATAACATCCTTAAAAAGTAGCTTTTGCATTGACCTACACGATTTTAATATCGGTGTAAGATTGCACAGAGATGTAATATCTGAAGACTTGATAAATGATCCAGACGTTTTGATGTCTTGTGATAAGCGAGAGAAGGTGATATGTTAGAAAACAATCGATACAAAAGTGTCAAAAGCAACCTTACTTAAGTATCGTAGTAGTGGTTACAATAGGGACAGCTACAAAATTTAAGCAGACAGCGAAGGAATTATAACTGAGTTTGTTGTTACGATTTCGGCTTTTCTTGTTATCCTGAATAAAACAAATGATGTTATTTAAGTTATGTTGCATTTAAATTGTGCTTATTTTAAACCGCTCCATAATAAAAGAAAGGAAATCTCCAAGCTAAACCATCCGAGCGCCATCTATAATATGCAAAGAGTCATCGTGAGTTTTCTTAAAAAATATAAATCACTCTGGACAAAAAATGTTATTTATGATGAATTACCATACATTTGGTCTAAAAAGGCAAAAGTGACGAGGGTATTAAATAACTGAAAATTGTATCAATACTTACGAGGAATTAACTGCGTTGCGTTGTTTAGAATTATAGTAGAAGCAACAACGAAGTTGTCTAAACTGTAGGTGTTCTTCTGACCAGCGTGCCTGATCAGATAATTTACCTTCCGTTGAAAAGTTCTTATTTGCATCCTGGGCGGAATTCGAACTCACACGTATTTTCATCCTAAGCACATCTCGCCGTTAAAGTCTAAGCTACGGAGGCTCCCCCAGGAATTGATGAGCATCATAGATAGAAGAGCATACATAATCTAGTACATATTAATGTTGTATTGGTTTAATAATATTAATCAAATTAGCATTAAAACAGTGTAAGAAGACTATCTGCTATTCTATATTATTATTTTTCAAAGTAGTTTTTTGTGACTTGATACAATGAAGAACATAGCAAACGTGTAAGAAATAAGAGAGCACAGAAATCAGGATTTGCATTTGATTCCCCCCAATAAAACTTTGGAAATTCACAAAAATGTCATGCACAGAATGCGGCAACTATGTTCGCAAATTTAAAGAAACTTCCGAAATGATACGATGTTCAACCCAATGTAACAAAAACCAAAGTCTCATCTTGAATCAGCTTTGATCGGCATATACCAAAGACCTACATATCAATTAACTAGGCTATAGCAGAAGTTACATAACACATTGCAATACTGAGCCACGCTTGTCACATCCCAACATCCGGTTTAAGTTCATTCGATATATAACAGTTGTTAATTAAGAAAGCTCTCTGTTAATATTTTCCCCCCTAATTTATAACTAATCTTAAGATGTATTCGTATATCCTATCATATACATCTTAAGATTAGTTATAAATAAGCGCTTCTTCTTTCTGAATATGTTATACGTGGCTTAGCCTAATAAACAACTAAAATATCCTGAATGAAGTCCCATGGGCATAATGCTCTTCTAAATTAAATTTACTATAGCAGACTCTCCACTATAACAAACTATTCCAGTGTTCCTACTGCACGTTATATGTTATTTGTGGCTAGAAATCTCTGCAGAGAATAATGAGCAGGAGCATTGTCATGGTAAAGAATGAACGTGTTGGTTTATAATTTGTTCGCTGTGAATCTGTTCATAATGTAATGCACAATTTTATAAATGTTATCAAAAAATCAGTATTCCCTAAAGTACTAAGAAGTTATTACTTCTCGGTACAGTACGCTATAACATTGAAATAATCGGCGTATAAGCACAGAGATTATACACGTAGGAGCGTTGTTTATATATATCCTAATATCCATTCGGAGAAGAATCCGAAAACACTAAAATATATTTTGAATTTCCCAGATCATACCAGTCAGCGTCGGTAAGCATGAAACAAATCAGTGCAAAGGTAACAATGTCTGAATTACAGCTATCAGCAATAGCCTTCGAGAGTAGTCTTGAGAGAATAGAATAGAATCAATGATTGTAATTAAGTTCTAATTATCGGGTTTCGGACAAATGGGACTCTGAAATGGAAATGTGAATGCAAAGAGGGAGTTGCTGATCCTTTGTGTGTAACTGAGTCAGTTGCAAATACCTGGAGTCGAATCCCGTCTAAGATGCGAAGAATTATAAGGGTTGCTTCAACTGAAGGTAAGTTAGTTGGTCTTATAGGGGGATTGGAGTGTTTTTACCTCCTGGAAATTCGGGTCATCAGCAATACCAGTAATGTTAAAATGTCTTTTCTTGTGTCGAGATGAGATCTCATGTAAATTCAGATCATCAGTGAAATTTATTGTCTGCTGTATGTAGCAATGGATGCGTTCTATAAAATTGTTTTCAAAATAAGAACCCGTCGATTTCGACGGGCTGTGTTAGTCTCTCTCCAACGCACATCTTTATACTTGTTTCGAAGCAAAAAAAATGCTTTAGTGACATCTAGTGATCAATAGAGTTTTTATCATTTTTCCACCAAAATATTCCTTCAATGAAGATAAAGAATGGCTGATAAGCACAAGGAGAACACCCAAATTATACTTCCTACAAGACATTTTCACACACTTCGTTGCGAAGCAGGAATGCAATTGTTTTCATTTCATTTTATTTTTTTTCTCTATTTAAGTACATGATTTTTCAGTGAAAAAATCCAAGATTAATTTAGAGCCCCTGATAAATTGAACCTTTTGAATATCACGTCTATTGATTACACCCTACTATTGTTTAGCATCCTGTATCCATTATCGAATGCGTTATTAAATCCCAGCTATGTTCAAATTTCGTTTCAAAGAAATAAATGTCCAGTCTTTGTGGCAGAAGACACCCTACACAAAAGGGACAGAAAAACAAAATCTATTTTGGCAGAACAAATGCGGAAAGCAAGGCAACTCAAAAATTCTTGCCACCATTCAAAAGAAAAGGCACATAACGCAATTATAAATTCCAGCAGACGCCCTTCTGTCTGTGTATTATGTAAATAACCACGAATTTCTAAATGCACAGAAAAATCCAATCCCTTTTAGTGAAAGCATTGATTTAAAGTCGTCTTTATCATTTAACACGAAGTAATTTAATTCTTCTATTTACCGCTCTTATTTTGTTAATTTACGTCAAATACAGTTGCGTTGCTATCTAAAGAAAACTTAATCAACATTAATATCGAGATCTTTACGTACAAGCATTTTAAATTTTACCGATGCCTGAGTGTGTACCATAAATTACTAAGGAAGGGAAATCTGCGAGAATCCGATAATTGAAACCTTAGCATCAGGTGTAGTCAATGCTTCCAATTGCTTATTTCCAGCATCGGCTTTAGTTCGACTATTACACAGCAGCCGGGGTTCAATGTTTACTTTCGTCCCTATTGTGAATGAACTTCTCTATGTGATTAGTTTTTCCCGGTATTCAAGGCTGGACAAACAGAGGGCGCACTTGGAGCACTTCACTGTGTCTATTTATCAACTGCACTGCAGATATTCATTTACAACATTAAAGGTATTTTCCCTACCTAACTTGAATGTTGAGTTTTATTAAATGTTTCAAATAAAATTTCGTTTTATTTCTAATAATTATTTTGTAATTTAATCGAACAGTTAAATACACTTTTCGCAGATTCTTTTTTTGTTATAGCTCGCGCCAACCACGTGTGCAATAGACGTAAGTTCGCGAAGAATGAAGTTAACAATAGACAATGTCACGAGCCTCGTGTGCAACGAACATAATTTCTCAGCAAAGGAAGTTAACAATGGACATAAACTCAACAAGGCACGTGCAAACGTCTCTCTGGAAATTATGTCTGTTGTTAACCTTTTTATAGTCACGAGCTTGTAAATTTCTTCTCGTTTGTATCTATTGGAATAAAAAAATCATCTTTCCTATATAAATATCGCAAATAGAAGAAATCATTCTTCCGAATGGAAGCCCATTATAATCTTTCTCTTTCAAAATAGTACATTTTAGTAGAAAATATGAATATAATGCCTTAGTAATTACATGGAATTTCCAGAAAAAGTTTAATACTCTTTATCTGATTAAAAATATACCCACTAGCAAAGTCTTTTGGGAGGATATTTCCTTTTAACTTAGCTTGGATTTTAATACAGAGAAAATGAAAGAGAAAAGACGAGATACAAGGATAAAAATTTCATTACAAATATCATTCGTTTCCCTAAGGGGAAATTACAATGAGTTTCTTCAAGTTGAAATTAATATATATATATATATATATATATATGGAGACTTTTAATATTTTCTCCAAAATGTTTTTAATAATTCTGAGTATATTACATTTCAAAGATGTACTTCGAAGCAGAATGCTGCTCATTCCTATTGATGTGTGACGATATGAATTTTTAGATGATCAATGGCGTGCTAGCAAAATTGGATAAAACATTACCTAACGACGTTACCGAAGGCATTCTAAACACACCCTTTTTTTTAATAAGTGATGGATTGTTTGGTCTATGCTGGAAATTACGGTTATGCATTCGTCAAATATTTAATTTATTAAGTAGAATAAAAATATTTGTTTTACACATTTAGAATATCTTTAACATAAATTGCAAATATAAAAGATGTTTAGCAGTCAGTATAAGAATTGGTCATGTGTGTGTGTGTGTGTGTGTGCTCTTGCTATTTATAGTCATTATTGAGTGTCTTAATCTAACTCAAAAGTAGGAACTGAATTTATTTTTATTTAAAATGTTTTTAAGTAATGGAGATTCTTACTTTTGACTTCAAAAAATATCATCTGATCCAGAGAATAATATGCAGTTTTATTTTCAACGCACAGTTCTGATTTCATTGGAATCAATCACAGACGACGAGAAAAGTGTTTACAACATCACAACCAAATATGAGAAATTACAAGGTGAAAATATTATCAAAATATTTAAATTCTGAAAGGAAAAAAATTCGCAGAATATTCACAGAAATCTCAGAAAATTTGCTAATCCCCACAGACCGAGTTTTAAGGAAAAAAAAACGCACTGTTAAATCATAAACTATTCGACCATCTATACAAGAATTGTGACTTTCTCAAATTTTAGTCTTCTTCCTCTTTTCTCAAGTATTTTGGTATTTGCTAAAAATCAACTAGCCCTGTCTACAAAAATTTCCCTCTCATCATAAACTCTTTCCCAAGCAAGCGATAAATAACAAACTTATGGAAGAATATGAGTAGTGAAGGAAAACCCCATCTCTTATTGCAGTACAGATATCCCTCACTTAACGCGGTTTTGCTTAACGCAGGGTTTGATTAACGCGAAGAAATTAATTGCGGCAATCCCTTGATATACGCGGCAAGAGTTTTGATCAACGCGCCTTGAACTCTGCGGATCTCGCAACTGATCTGACAGATACATGTAAAATGTTTATTATTAATATTCTTACACAATTCAGTGTATAGCTTGGAGGTCATGAGTAGCTGTGCATTCTTATGTTACGAGTGATATTCCGCGCTGTTTTTTGCTGTCAGTTTGGTTTAACACATGTTATGTAAAGGTTTGTGATAATTGACCGTAAATTGTATCTAAGAGATATACCGCGACGTCCGATGTCAGTATAGTATAGTTTAGTTGTTTTTTTTTAATTCTTTGTTCAATAATTTCTATATTGTAACTGAAAATAAATCAACCATCATGTATTACTGAAATAGAGAGCCAAAGGCTCATTTTTATCATACATATCCTCTAGGACAGCGCTTCCCAAACTGTGGGCCCCGGCCCTCTTAGGGGCCGTAAGGTTTTATTGAGGGAAACCGCGAAATCACACATTGGTGAGGGTTCACAAATTTTGCTTCCTGCGTATTTCGGCGCTTAAGGAATATGATTAAAAATATATGCTTATTCGTATAAGTTTCATTTCAAAGTAAAAATCTAAGAATTGCAATTTCAAATATTTCACCTGATATTGACTTTTTGTGTGGCAGTATTGAAACACATCCATCACATTAAGTTATGATTAAACTTCTTTTATATTTTTAATTCTTTCTTTATTATTAATCTTTTACGTTTTACGTGCTTGTACTGCAAATGTACAATAACAATATATCAATCTATATAAAAATATGAGATAATGTGGCATGTCAAATGTGTATGTAAGATGCTAAAAATGTAATGTTTGCATTTGACTTATTCGCTGTGTATGTTTTGTATTGAATATAATACAATAAATATTATAATAATATATGTCTATATTAAGATTTTTTTTCGAGGGTCGCCGTGAAATTTTTTAATTTTTCCAAAGGGGGCCTTGACATCCAGAAGTTTGGGTAGCACTGCTCTAGGAGATGTGCTTTACATTATGGAAAATACTAAGGAAAGTGATCTGGATCTTACTCCACCTTTACTACGAGTTGCCCATAAGGTTGCTTATGCTTGCATCCGCCGAAACTTTTAGTTTCTATGTACAGTATTTGGCATGAAACTCTTGTAGTTTCTATATTCGGCTATGAAATAATGTTGGATTCAATATCCACTTAATTTGTACCATCATGTATTATATTTGCAGTGTTTTTTCTTTATGTTTTATTGCTTGTTTGCCGAGGTCTGGAGAGTCATTTTGCTTGTTATCGTAGAATTTATGCCGATAAGGAAAAAAAAGCTAAAACTGTTCAAACTTGTTGATAACTTCTTTTGATAAAAAAATTTGCAGTAAATAATGTAGGCACAAGTATTTATTAAACATTTACTTTGCATTCATTTTATATCTTTCCTAAAAGAGTACCATATAAAACGAATTATTAATACATCAATCGATCATGGACGAATTATAATTTTTACCATTGATTATTAGATTAACGCGATTTTGATATACGCGGTAACATCGAGGGATTAATTAACCGCGTTAATCGAGGAATACTTGTACTGTATTTATATTTATTAATTGCCATGGCTAATAATGTATTTATATTTATATATTTATATTTATTATATTAATTGCCATGATTAATAAAACGCCAGTTAAACAATACACAATAATTTAACAAAAAAGTTCTTAAAAGAACTGGTCAATGGACTGAGTCTTTGACTCTTTATCCCGTCATCTGAATGAAGAATATCTCCGTGGATGGGGTGTTATTGAGCTAAAAGCTCTAGTCATGGCTAGGTAACGGCAATAGCCGAGCCTCAGTTAAAACTTCATTGGCTACAACATTGCCATTCGTTACCTTGGAAGTCCTAAAAATTATTTTTTTCTATTCACTAAATCCCTTTATCCCTTTAATAAAAAAAAAAAAACTTTCAGATTTTAAATTATAATGATACTTAAATAGAAATTTAATAGTGTGTATCATTATTTTCTAAAAAAATTGCAAATATTTTCTAAAATAGAAATAATATTTTAAAATTAAATAATATATTAGAGTATACGATATTTTCTTTATGATAAAGTAAAAATAAAGCAGAATCCATTAAGGATCTTAAATATCGCTCTAATTTTCTTAGCTATTGAGTAATACAGTTTCAGATAATAATGGAATATCCTTTATTTAGACCACGTAATATGCATACTGTTGATCTCATAATTTTTAGGACAGGAGGGGTTATGGAAAAGCAGTTTTGTGTTCACAAATTTAAAGCAGTTTTCCATTTTTGTATTCGGAAGAGAAAGTTGCAACATCTAGATCTCTTGTTATCCCCAAAAAACAATTCTGATGTAAATTATTAAATTATAGAGGAAAAAAGTTTTAATTGGATTAGTAAGATATAATGGTCGAGAATATTATGGATCCATCCATATTTTATAGCCAAATATAGAAAGAAACATGAACTGTTGTTACCAGCCCGAGAGCATATAGAATAACCGACGACATCGGAGTTGCCTTTGTTTACACTCCTTCAAAAGAATTTTAATCTTTCTATATTTTATATATTAATTTATTTCCATATTTGAGTATAAAACATGCACGGATTCATAATATATCCTCTTTATAACATATTACTGACATTCTTTATTTATTTCAAGTTATTTTTAGTGCAGTAAGTTTTAACCTTTTAAAGTATCCATCCTTGCTTTCTTTGCAATGTAAAGTACTTCTGAATTAAGTAGTAAAAATTTATATATCGCATTACAGAATTCATTATGTCTTATGTAACAAAAAATATATAGGAATTTGTAGCAAACATATTTCTTTTAGAATACATTAAATAGCTGCTGTCACTTCACAATATTTAGAAAAGAAATCACGTGATAAAAATGGGATCCGTTTCATCTATTCCGAAAAAGTCAACAAGAAGTGATTAAATTAGCGACCATTTTTTATGTTTAAAAAAATCCATGATAGGACTTATGAAGAATTTGTTCACAATCACAACAATGCGTGGAAGCTATTTCGATGTAAATTATCACGTTCGCCACGTGAATTTCTTTCAGTTAATGGAAAGAATAGGGAAAGGCACCAATAATGGTTTTAGCATCATCTATCTTACAACATTCCATGATGTAAGATAAATGATGTTTCACGAAATTTGCAATTAGGAAAATTATTTCTTATTATTTGAACGATAAAGAACCATATCAGTGAAGAAGTTTCGACTTCTTAACGGATACGGTTCCTTAACGTACAATTTAGAAACAAATACGCAACGCCATCTGTTGGTCAAGTGGATAACTACTACATTTTCCATTCACTCTCTTTTTTATTATGAATACAACATTGCAAAATTTTCACACTAGCTAGTGAATAATCACACAGTTTTCCGATTGAGATATATGTGAATACAGGTCGACAAGTGAGATTAAAAAAGTGAAATATTTCCGGCTCCTTTCTCCTGCAATCTCTCATCATAGAAGAGTATTATTCACGTATTCCGTAGGCCGATAGAATACCGTAACGAATGGCTCTAATATTTCTCTGATAAGATTGTATTTTAGCGCGTGAATTAATGTAAATCTATTTCGTATTATCTTTCATCGGAGACGTCTAAACGTTTCTTGGAGAATGCGGCCAAAGGCCGGAGTGTAGAGGATTGGTATATCAGCAGAATGGCATCAAATGACACGCCTGCCATTACAGCTTAGTGCTTGGATGACCACAAAGGCTCACAACAGTGTCAGGAATGTGCTCGAGCCATACGGTCCACCTACCAACAGGAATGACATTAGCGAAGGTTAAATCAAGAGGAACGTCGTGGCGGAATTATCTTTGTAGCCGCGCGTTCTCTTCGCACACGCGAACTATATCTGACTAATTGCCACTGGGATCGATGGAAATGTTTTGACTTTAACAGTGCCAAGGTGCAAATACGAACTACACTCCACTAGCATGCATTACGGTGGGCATTTGTACACTAAAGGATAAGTAATGCAGTATTGGGCACTAATTTACTCACCTTACGGTAAATTTCTAGAGTGGGAGTGTATTAATGGAACAACTGGGTTGGGGGTAAATGGGGAGAAAATGACGGGACATGGTCCTATATCACATCGCTGTCTTTGTTATCCTGTTGTTTAGATTACCAAACCTAAACACACACACACACAGTATATATCGGAATAATCTAATCTCATCTTCTTTTTATGCCCTCTTTTACCTTGCGGTGTCGAGGGTTTATTAATCATCGGACCTCAAACAGTTCACAGAATAAGGTGGTCAGTCTTACGCCCTAGTGTATCCTATGCCCCGTGGTGTTGAGTTCTCAAGGCCGGTTTGCGGGATGAAAACCCCCCGAATAAACTGGGGGTAAAAACCTATTGTCCATGTCCAAGACCGGCTAGCTTGGCTATGGTTGAGGATGATCCTTCAGCTCCTCCCATCACCGACGGGAATCGAACCTAGGACACTCCTTCCCCAGGCATATGGTTGCGAAGCGCACAGCCACTAGGCTAACCGCGCTGACTATATATCGGAATAATGATGATGCAAAATTTGATTTTGTGCTCGCTTTCTGTATACATGCACGTTTATAGTAACACACTTTTTCTAGTCTACCCCTCAGGATAACTGCTAACTCTTATGAAACACTTTTGCATATAATGCTAATGAATCACGTCCTGTAGTCATTCAATAGCTGAGTGAAGTGTAAAGTAACAGTTACTTGTTGGGAAATTAATGTATTAATCACACCGTTCGTTCAGTATACGATTACGCTTTTTTTTTTAATTAGGACATAAATAGAAGTACATAAAATGTATGGTAGTTCTCTGTGTGACAAATAGATGGCGCTAGTTTTAGAAAGAAATAGTAGTTTTGTTATTAACCCCTGATACTTGAAGTAGACATAATTTGAATCAAAAACATAGAAGTGAAAAAAAAAGAAAAAAATATTGAAACACCTTTATAAAATTATCAATGCTAACAGTTTAAGAAGATTGTAGATGGGAGTGTCATCTTCTTCTTCTTCTTCTTCTTCTTCTTCCTTCTATGTGATATGTACTGGCCTGTTATAAGATTATAAGAGCTTAAGATCGTACCGTCCCGAGGATAAGGTGACTAGTCCTCTGCCTCCCTTCTATGGCTATAGCTGCGTGTGTTCACGGGGTCTGTTTTCCTGTTGCGGGAGCAAAAGCCCCAGATAAACTGGGGAGAAAAGCCCTGCTGTCCACGCCCAAGACCGGCTAACTTGACTATGTTTGACAAAGATCCTTAAGCTCCTCACGTCGGCGACGGGAATCGAACCCAGGACACTGTTTTCCCATTCATATGGTTGCGAAGCGCCTAGCCACTAGAAGAGAGTGTATGGCAGCAAAATGCGTTTACTTTAAAAATTATTATTAGATCTTCTTACTGAATCTTATCATTACATAAAAAGGATTCTCTGACCATTCAGTGACACTTAGCACAGGTGTCACAACTGTGCTAAGATGCACTTAATATCTATTTTCTATCCGTGCATATAACCGAAACTAATTTTCATAATATGTAGTTTTTGCGAACTTCATATGAAAGCTTTCGTTTTTATGACGTTAAACAAAGAAAATAAATTATTTCAGTGAAAAATCTGCGATTTTACTGCACAATTATAAAGTAATTTAGCGGTTGAGATTTGCTAGTGCTGTAGTATTCACTTGCAACGAATAGCACTTCATTGTTGTACAATAAACACAGATTAAGATGTTACCATAACAACGTTGAATTTCGCAACAGTTGCTGGAGGTTCATTACAAACTGTCGAAAATAAAAACGACCTCTATATTTGCTGAAAATTATTTCCTATGTGTTAAGCTATCTTCGTGATACAAGAGATATCATTCTAATCAATATTTCTATTTTATATTAAAATAATAATAATAGTAATATAATTTAATGTAAATTATATTTTATATGATGTATTTGATTAAAATATAAAACGTTTTAATAATTTCAGAATATCATTTCAATTTAATAATACATTATTATAATTTTTGTAACAACAGCTGTTAGGATGATAAACTTCGACGGTTATAAGAAAATTAAGACATTTTCATAATCGAAGCTTATCATCCTAGCAGCTGATGACACAACCATGTCACAAGGTTCAGGATTTTTTGAAATGTAAATCACGTGGATGTGGATGTATTACTAATACTAGCATGTATTAGTAATATGGGTGCGGCTTAAGACTCAGACAGAGAAAGAGTTAGAAGGTGATAGTTACTTTATCATAATGGACTGATTCTTTGTATTTGACACGTTCAACTGAGGTAAGATATCTGTAGATTCTAGAATCTTTTGGAATTGATGTCCTTATATTCTCTAATAAAGTGGACACTGAATGTAGTTTCGTTTCAGTTCCAACTAAACTGTACTCTGAGTTTAGTTAGGACCACTTAGATATCCAGAGTATTTCACAACGCTCTGTGAATGATAGTTATCATACGATCAACAAAGGTGAGGTATTCTCCAAACAGTGCAATTATAGGTCTTTAAATGACGTGCTTATAAGTTCTTTCTACTCAAATCTCCAGACATCGATGGTCCATGGTACTAATATATTATAGGATGGACTTGTCATTTATAAGATTGCTCTAAAAATATGTCTACTAATGTATTTGTATTATAATGAGGAAATAATATCGAATATTAATAATATCGAATATGAAAATCCCACAATGGATAATCTCGATTGTCCAGTCCGATAACCCTGCCTGTAGGTTGGAAAACGGGGGCGCTATCTACTTCGTAGCTAACCAAGCTACCACTTGCTAAGCACTTTCACAGGTACTATAAAATTAGTGCTGTTTATCCATTTATGATCTTTATTAATCGTTACTATCATAATAGCTCTTGTGTTGATGATATGGATGACAAATTATTCCAAGTGTTCTAGGTATGGAGGTTAAGTAATTTATTTCGCAGAACATATCGGAATGTGTCGGTACGGAAAAACACTCCAACAATCTTTCCCCCCGCGGTATGTTACTAAATTTACTATACTCAAGGTTACATACCTTTACACTAAGAAACCTCGTCCCTGCCTCTCCCCCTTAGGATTATTTTGTCAGTAACGAATGACTATATCCATTGACTATAATTGGATACTTTTTTTAACTTAAATGTATTTACCATTACACAGCAACAATACATCTTTTTAAGCACCATCAAAGTAAGTATTACTTTTGTCATTGATGGAATCGATCGAGTTATTGTTGTGGTGCTAATGTTTATCTTATTCATAGAACAGGACTTCTTGGATGAAGACGAATTCCAGCCAGTTATTCAGAAGGTCTAAAACACAGTTAAATTTTTCGTAATTACTGAGAACAATTTTTTTCCCATTTTCTTTCTTTCTTTTTTTTTTTTTTTTTACTTTTTTTTACTTCGTTTACTGATGGGTTGCGAGTTGTATGTCATCTTCTATGCTAATCAAATAAAACAATTTATAGTTTATAAACTGCTGAAAACTATTTCTTCTGAATTTAGTTAATAGTTATTATTCTTATTGTTTTTATGGGGCATTAGTGGAAATATTCTCTCGATTAAAATTTAAAACAATTTTATGAATATTTTAATAACGATGTTCTATATCATCATAAAACAAAGGTTATTTTACTTCCATGAAATAAGACATTATAAGAAATAATTTAAATATTAATTTATAATATTAATGTAATAAAATGAATCTTAATAAATATGTAAGTTACACATTAATTTAACAAATTTTCTTATCAACAATGCATATTTAAATAAACACCAAAATATTCATCTAATAAAATATGATCAAATAAACAGAGAAGACATGAGTCAAGTAAATAAATCTTAACATTTAACACAAAAAAGGACTCTTTGGTTAATTAATACATTTCAAAATACACAAGAGTAAGGTATTCAATTACTATTATAGAATAGTTGCTATTTTTGTTTAAGTTAACTTAGAAAATTCAATAACATAGACAAATTGTTCGTCGCTTACGCGAACCATTGGATCATTCTTTACTCCAGGGATCAAATTGTCCAATATTCTTTTTCCTCTCTTCTTTACGGTATGCAAGCACAGGGGAGCCCATTACCTGTAATTTTTGCTCAACAAAGGAGTCCACCGGGCATCGCAGAGGAACGCTAACATCACACCACTAATTGGGGAAATAAATACCAAAGCAGAGCAGCAAGAAAAGATGGAATTGATCGTCATGAGACAGCTTGGTACTAATTGATTCCGTTGCTGTTAATGGAAAGATTTGGGGTTCTCGTTATGATATATAATAACAAAAGTTTACTGTAAGTAAGTTAGTCGTTAAATGATTACCTTTTTTTATTGTTATTCTTTAGTTAATACGAAGGATTAATTGGAAGAATTCAAAAACAAATTATTAATAAACAACTCAATTGTCATTTCTACAAAATATTATTTCAGTGTTTGTTAAATAACGGTTTATTTATATAACAACATAAAGCTAATTATTAGAAGAATATTAATTAACTTTTAATAAAAGTATTAGTAATACAATGAAATAATTGCGTTTTATCATTAATTAATTTTTCAATTAATTCATTTATAAGAATAAATTTATAACTTATGAATTGGTGTAAATTCAATAATATTTAATTATTCAATTAAACTATTATTAAATTAGTAAATTAAATAATTGTTAGTTAATTATAACCAGATATACGGTATTATTGAGTTCAATAAACAAGTGAATTGGATCAATCCTCCTTCTCACCCAACAATAAAAACACCTCGCATTTATATTTGAAATTATGTTTCCAAAAAGTTATAATTACGAAAATATTGTTCTATACTTTAAGTTTACCCTTTCTACTATAACATAGCGATCATTAGAAGCTAAATGACAGATCTATAATGAAAATAATTTCCTACACTCACTAATTTTTGCATTTAATGATTTTTTCGGGGGAATGTTTGGTAAGGTTTTGTTGAGTTGTACATTTTGAGCAAATAAATTCCAATAAGTGGCCTTTATCAAAAAGATCCATCCTCTCGTCACGGAGAGATTTAAATTCAGATCTATTTTACATGGATGATCTGGAAAAGCTATCTTCAAGGAAGTCAGGAACTAAAGAATTTGA
The DNA here is from genome assembly GCF_054136105.1 of Typopeltis vanoorti. Taxonomy (NCBI): domain Eukaryota; kingdom Metazoa; phylum Arthropoda; class Arachnida; order Uropygi; family Thelyphonidae; genus Typopeltis; species Typopeltis vanoorti. The sequence goes on from NC_143552.1 coordinate 133,363,134, forward strand.
CTTCTTTTTTTTTCCGATTTCTGCTGAAACAACTGAAGTCATAAAGTCAGTGTATTATATCTGTTGATTTTTACTGGAAGATAAAAAACCTTCTACCACTGTATGAGATAGATATCCCATCGTCGGTTGAAAAGCTCTTATAGAAGTTTTTCTTTCTCACAAGGAATTCTAACCCTGATCTTTCCATCCCTTCAGTGATATTATTACTGATTGAACTACAGAAGCTCCGTAACTAGGGGAACTTTTGGAAGACTTATATCTGAGCAGCTAGGAGATTATGTCTGGAAAGAAAAAAATCAAATAGTGCAACGAACACCCTATTTTAAATACACCAATGCCGATAGCCTTAATTGTCCTATTCTAATTCAACTTGTTTGGATTATCACTCGTTTTTAGACTCCCGCCATAGTAAAATACAGATAATTAATAGCCCGATGTTTTGTCCACAGCTTTTTCTCGTCAACAGAAGCATACAAGGAATTTTGATGGAATTTTGTTCTGGGGATCCTTCTGATTATTTTTCACAAATTCGAACACACATTAAACAGTTTGATCCATACTATTCCACATTAAATGAAGCATTATGTGGGATATAACAGTGGTCGACAAACTTTTCATTTTGTTGCGTTTATACATTTACTACTAGCAACTACGAGTAAAAGAACTGTTGCCATGACAACGTTTATCTTATACTAGGATGGATTATTTAGAACTGATGCAGAGGATAGCGAATTCATCTGCTAGTTCGTTGCGTATCTTCATATGCAGATTTTTTTTTCTTTTTGTGGAGGAAGATTGTAATTTTTCACTAATAAAACTGTTTCATTTTGGACCAGCCTATTGAGTTTCATGTTGCAAAAACAAAACAAAAAAGTTTTCGAAGTGATTGTAATCGAAATTTAGCATGTCTATTAAATTTTGCCTAAATGGCTTCATTTTGATGTTTCAGTGATATCGTGGTGTTTCATTCGAATCACTGAAACACCATTGACATAGTGGTGTTTCAGTGATTTTTAATGAAACAATTTAGCAAAACAACTCGAAATATTAAACAAATGTTATGAAATATTAAACAACAAATGAAATTTGTTAGGTTTCTTCAATTTTGATGTCGATTTGTCTGTAGTGCATAAACCAAATACAGACCTAGGGTCAATTATGCTGCAAGACGATGCTGCAAACACTTTCATCCGTGTTTTCAGCATCGTCAAATATTAATAGTTTTTTTAATACTTTTTTTATACTTATCATGCAATTAAATTAATTCTAGATTCGAATTTTTCTATGCTAAACTAATTGTGCACATATTAGCACTTATCGTCCATATTTTTACGTAAAAAGCCATGGATTTTAGTTTTTATTCCTTACATTCCCATTACATTTCGTCATTTTTAACGAAATTTGATATGAAGAAAAACCGGATCAAACTTTGGCGTATTCTGTATGGTTATTACAATTCATCATGGATGAAGGATGGAAACGAGAGTAAGAAATGAAAAACAGTGTCAATATTTGCTTGCAATAAACACTGTCAGCGCCATCTACCGAAAAATGTCTATCTTAAAATTCTGCTCTTAAGTAGTATTGGCATATATGCGGGTCTCTCTCTCTCTCTTTCTCTCTCTCTCGCTTGCTAGTTCGTAATTACTGGCCAGAAATGGCTGAATTTAAAAGTAGTGCATCTTTCACGTCCTTGTGGCGGAAGAAACCGGAGAGTTAAGGCTTAGGATTAGACCATTCAGTGCCAGGATGACTTTTATATCACTCTTTAATGCGGGAATCTTGAGTAGAGAGGGCGAGCATCGTCAGTACACTCGGTGATGCGGCGCCAACTAGTCTTGAGAGAATAGTGGCGTCTGGTGATGTG